>NW_027149943.1:0-247141 GCF_031143425.1 Pleurodeles waltl | reverse complement strand
GTTAGGGTGGGTAGGGCTGGGATTCTGACTGGCTGTTGGTTCTCGGGCTCTGATTGGTGGGTAGGGCTGGGATTCTGACTGGCTGTTGGTTCTCGGGCTCTGATTGGTGGGTAGGGCTGGGATTCTGATTGGCTGTTGGTTCTCGGGCTGTGATTGGTGGGTAGGGCTGGGATTCTGATTGGCTGTTGGTTCTCGTGCTCTGATTGGTAGTTAGGGCTGGGATTCTGATTGGCTGTTAGTTCTCGGGCTCTGATTGGTGGTTAGGGCGGGTAGGGCTGGGATTCTGACTGGCTGTTGGTTCTCGGGCTCTGATTGGTGGGTAGGGCTGGGATTCTGACTGGCTGTTGGTTCTCGGGCTGTGATTGGTGGGTAGGGCTGGGATTCTGATTGGCTGTTGGTTCTCGTGCTCTGATTGGTGGGTAGGGCTGGGATTCTGACTGGCTGTTGGTTCTCGGGCTCTGATTGGTGGGTAGGGCTGGGATTCTGACTGGCTGTTGGTTCTCGGGCTCTGATTGGTGGGTAGTGCTGGGATTCTGACTGGCTGTTGGTTCTCGGGCTGTGATTGGTGGGTAGGGCTGGGATTTTGACTGGCTGTTGGTTCTCGGGCTCTGATTGGTGGGTAGTGCTGGGATTCTGACTGGCTGTTGGCTCTCGGGCTCTGATTTGTGGGTAGGAGTGGGATTCTGACTGGCTGTTGGTTCTCGGGCTGTGATTGGTGGGTAGGGCTGGGATTCTGACTGGCTGTTGGTTCTCGGGCTGTGATTGGTGGGTAGGGCTGGGATTCTGACTGGCTGTTGGTTTTCGGGCTGTGATTGGTGGGTAGGGCTGGGATTCTGACTGGCTGTTGGTTCTCGGGCTCTTATTGGTGGGTAGGGCTGGGATTCTGACTGGCTGTTGGTTCTCGGGCTCTGATTGGTGGGTAGGACTGGGATTCTGATTGGCTGTTGGTTCTCGGGCTCTGATTGGTGGTTAGGGCGGGTAGGGCTGGGATTCTGATTGGCTGTTGGTTCTCGGGCTCTGATTGGTGGGTAGGGCTGGGATTCTGACTGGCTGTTGGTTCTCGGGCTCCGATTGGTGGGTAGGGCTGGGATTCTGACTGGCTGTTGGTTCTCGTGCTCTGATTGGTGGGAAGGGCTGGGATTCTGACTGGCTGTTGGTTCTCGGGCTCTGATTGGTGGGTAGGGCTGTGGTTCTGACTGGCTGTTGGTTCTCGGGCTCTGATTGGTGGTTAGGGCGGGGAGGGCAGGGATTCTGATTGGCTGTTGGTTCTCGGGCTCTGATTGGTGGGTAGGACTGGGATTCTGACTGGCTGTTGGTTCTCGGGCTCTGATTGGTGGGTAGGGCTGGGATTCTGACTGGCTGTTGGTTCTCGGCTCCGATTGGTGGGTCGGGCTGGGATTCTGACTGGCTGTTGGTTCTCGGGCTCCGATTGGTGGGTCGGCTGGGATTCTGACTGGCTGTTGGTTCTCGGGCTCCGATTGGTGGGTAGGGCTGGGATTCTGACTGGCTGTTGGTTCTCGGGCTCCGATTGGTGGGTAGGGCTGGGATTCTGACTGGCTGTTGGTTCTCGGGCTCCGATTGGTGGGTAGGGCTGGGATTCTGACTGGCTGTTGGTTCTCGGGCTCCGATTGGTGGGTAGGGCTGGGATTCTGACTGGCTGTTGGTTCTCGGGCTCCGATTGGTGGGTAGGGCTGGGATTCTGACTGGCTGTTGGTTCTCGGGCTCCGATTGGTGGGTAGGGCTGGGATTCTGACTGGCTGTTGGTTCTCGGGCTCCGATTGGTGGGTAGGGCTGGGATTCTGACTGGCTGTTGGTTCTCGGGCTCCGATTGGTGGGTAGGGCTGGGATTCTGACTGGCTGTTGGTTCTCGGGCTCCGATTGGTGGGTAGGGCTGGGATTCTGACTGGCTGTTGGTTCTCGGGCTCCGATTGGTGGGTAGGGCTGGGATTCTGACTGGCTGTTGGTTCTCGGGCTCCGATTGGTGGGTAGGGCTGGGATTCTGACTGGCTGTTGGTTCTCGGGCTCCGATTGGTGGGTAGGGCTGGGATTCTGACTGGCTGTTGGTTCTCGGGCTCCGATTGGTGGGTAGGGCTGGGATTCTGACTGGCTGTTGGTTCTCGGGCTCCGATTGGTGGGTAGGGCTGGGATTCTGACTGGCTGTTGGTTCTCGGGCTCCGATTGGTGGGTAGGGCTGGGATTCTGACTGGCTGTTGGTTCTCGGGCTCCGATTGGTGGGTAGGGCTGGGATTCTGACTGGCTGTTGGTTCTCGGGCTCCGATTGGTGGGTAGGGCTGGGATTCTGACTGGCTGTTGGTTCTCGGGCTCCGATTGGTGGGTAGGGCTGGGATTCTGACTGGCTGTTGGTTCTCGGGCTCCGATTGGTGGGTAGGGCTGGGATTCTGACTGGCTGTTGGTTCTCCGGCTCCGATTGGTGGGTAGGGCTGGGATTCTGACTGGCTGTTGGTTCTCGGGCTCCGATTGGTGGGTAGGGCTGGGATTCTGACTGGCTGTTGGTTCTCGGGCTCCGATTGGTGGGTAGGGCTGGGATTCTGACTGGCTGTTGGTTCTCGGGCTCCGATTGGTGGGTAGGGCTGGGATTCTGACTGGCTGTTGGTTCTCGGGCTCCGATTGGTGGGTAGGGCTGGGATTCTGACTGGCTGTTGGTTCTCGGGCTCCGATTGGTGGGTAGGGCTGGGATTCTGACTGGCTGTTGGTTCTCGGGCTCCGATTGGTGGGTAGGGCTGGGATTCTGACTGGCTGTTGGTTCTCGGGCTCCGATTGGTGGGTAGGGCTGGGATTCTGACTGGCTGTTGGTTCTCGGGCTCCGATTGGTGGGTAGGGCTGGGATTCTGACTGGCTGTTGGTTCTCGGGCTCCGATTGGTGGGTAGGGCTGGGATTCTGACTGGCTGTTGGTTCTCGGGCTCCGATTGGTGGGTAGGGCTGGGATTCTGACTGGCTGTTGGTTCTCGGGCTCCGATTGGTGGGTAGGGCTGGGATTCTGACTGGCTGTTGGTTCTCGGGCTCCGATTGGTGGGTAGGGCTGGGATTCTGACTGGCTGTTGGTTCTCGGGCTCCGATTGGTGGGTAGGGCTGGGATTCTGACTGGCTGTTGGTTCTCGGGCTCCGATTGGTGGGTAGGGCTGGGATTCTGACTGGCTGTTGGTTCTCGGGCTCCGATTGGTGGGTAGGGCTGGGATTCTGACTGGCTGTTGGTTCTCGGGCTCCGATTGGTGGGTAGGGCTGGGATTCTGACTGGCTGTTGGTTCTCGGGCTCCGATTGGTGGGTAGGGCTGGGATTCTGACTGGCTGTTGGTTCTCGGGCTCCGATTGGTGGGTAGGGCTGGGATTCTGACTGGCTGTTGGTTCTCGGGCTCCGATTGGTGGGTAGGGCTGGGATTCTGACTGGCTGTTGGTTCTCGGGCTCCGATTGGTGGGTAGGGCTGGGATTCTGACTGGCTGTTGGTTCTCGGGCTCCGATTGGTGGGTAGGGCTGGGATTCTGACTGGCTGTTGGTTCTCGGGCTCCGATTGGTGGGTAGGGCTGGGATTCTGACTGGCTGTTGGTTCTCGGGCTCCGATTGGTGGGTAGGGCTGGGATTCTGACTGGCTGTTGGTTCTCGGGCTCCGATTGGTGGGTAGGGCTGGGATTCTGACTGGCTGTTGGTTCTCGGGCTGTGATTGGTGGGTAGGGCTGGGATTCTGACTGGCTGTTGGTTCTCGGGCTGTGATTGGTGGGTAGGGCTGGGATTCTGACTGGCTGTTGGTTCTCGGGCTGTGATTGGTGGGTAGGGCTGGGATTCTGACTGGCTGTTGGTTTTCGGGCTGTGATTGGTGGGTAGGGCTGGGATTCTGACTGGCTGTTGGTTCTCGGGCTCTTATTGGTGGGTAGGGCTGGGATTCTGACTGGCTGTTGGTTCTCGGGCTCTGATTGGTGGGTAGGACTGGGATTCTGATTGGCTGTTGGTTCTCGGGCTCTGATTGGTGGTTAGGGCGGGTAGGGCTGGGATTCTGATTGGCTGTTGGTTCTCGGGCTCTGATTGGTGGGTAGGGCTGGGATTCTGACTGGCTGTTGGTTCTCGGGCTCCGATTGGTGGGTAGGGCTGGGATTCTGACTGGCTGTTGGTTCTCGTGCTCTGATTGGTGGGAAGGGCTGGGATTCTGACTGGCTGTTGGTTCTCGGGCTCTGATTGGTGGGTAGGGCTGTGGTTCTGACTGGCTGTTGGTTCTCGGGCTCTGATTGGTGGTTAGGGCGGGGGAGGGCAGGGATTCTGATTGGCTGTTGGTTCTCGGGCTCTGATTGGTGGGTAGGACTGGGATTCTGACTGGCTGTTGGTTCTCGGGCTCTGATTGGTGGGTAGGGCTGGGATTCTGACTGGCTGTTGGTTCTCGGCTCCGATTGGTGGGTCGGGCTGGGATTCTGACTGGCTGTTGGTTCTCGGGCTCCGATTGGTGGGTCGGCTGGGATTCTGACTGGCTGTTGGTTCTCGGGCTCCGATTGGTGGGTAGGGCTGGGATTCTGACTGGCTGTTGGTTCTCGGGCTCCGATTGGTGGGTAGGGCTGGGATTCTGACTGGCTGTTGGTTCTCGGGCTCCGATTGGTGGGTAGGGCTGGGATTCTGACTGGCTGTTGGTTCTCGGGCTCCGATTGGTGGGTAGGGCTGGGATTCTGACTGGCTGTTGGTTCTCGGGCTCCGATTGGTGGGTAGGGCTGGGATTCTGACTGGCTGTTGGTTCTCGGGCTCCGATTGGTGGGTAGGGCTGGGATTCTGACTGGCTGTTGGTTCTCGGGCTCCGATTGGTGGGTAGGGCTGGGATTCTGACTGGCTGTTGGTTCTCGGGCTCCGATTGGTGGGTAGGGCTGGGATTCTGACTGGCTGTTGGTTCTCGGGCTCCGATTGGTGGGTAGGGCTGGGATTCTGACTGGCTGTTGGTTCTCGGGCTCCGATTGGTGGGTAGGGCTGGGATTCTGACTGGCTGTTGGTTCTCGGGCTCCGATTGGTGGGTAGGGCTGGGATTCTGACTGGCTGTTGGTTCTCGGGCTCCGATTGGTGGGTAGGGCTGGGATTCTGACTGGCTGTTGGTTCTCGGGCTCCGATTGGTGGGTAGGGCTGGGATTCTGACTGGCTGTTGGTTCTCGGGCTCCGATTGGTGGGTAGGGCTGGGATTCTGACTGGCTGTTGGTTCTCGGGCTCCGATTGGTGGGTAGGGCTGGGATTCTGACTGGCTGTTGGTTCTCGGGCTCCGATTGGTGGGTAGGGCTGGGATTCTGACTGGCTGTTGGTTCTCGGGCTCCGATTGGTGGGTAGGGCTGGGATTCCGACTGGCTGTTGGTTCTCGGGCTCCGATTGGTGGGTAGGGCTGGGATTCCGACTGGCTGTTGGTTCTCGGCCTCCGATTGGTGGGTAGGGCTGGGGATTCCGACTGGCTGTTGGTTCTCGGGCTCCGATTGGTGGGTAGGGCTGGGATTCCGACTGGCTGTTGGTTCTCGGGCTCCGATTGGTGGGTAGGGCTGGGATTCCGACTGGCTGTTGGTTCTCGGGCTCCGATTGGTGGGTAGGGCTGGGATTCCGACTGGCTGTTGGTTCTCGGGCTCCGATTGGTGGGTAGGGCTGGGATTCTGACTGGCTGTTGGTTCTCGGGCTCCGATTGGTGGGTAGGGCTGGGATTCTGACTGGCTGTTGGTTCTCGGGCTCCGATTGGTGGGTAGGGCTGGGATTCTGACTGGCTGTTGGTTCTCGGGCTCCGATTGGTGGGTAGGGCTGGGATTCTGACTGGCTGTTGGTTCTCGGGCTCCGATTGGTGGGTAGGGCTGGGATTCTGACTGGCTGTTGGTTCTCGGGCTCCGATTGGTGGGTAGGGCTGGGATTCTGACTGGCTGTTGGTTCTCGGGCTCCGATTGGTGGGTAGGGCTGGGATTCTGACTGGCTGTTGGTTCTCGGGCTCCGATTGGTGGGTAGGGCTGGGATTCTGACTGGCTGTTGGTTCTCGGGCTCCGATTGGTGGGTAGGGCTGGGATTCTGACTGGCTGTTGGTTCTCGGGCTCCGATTGGTGGGTAGGGCTGGGATTCTGACTGGTGGTTCTCGGGCTCCGATTGGTGGGTAGGGCTGGGATTCTGACTGGCTGTTGGTTCTCGGGCTCCGATTGGTGGGGTAGGGGCTGGGGATTCTGACTGGCTGTTGGTTCTCGGGGCTCCGATTGGTGGGTAGGGCTGGGATTCTGACTGGCTGTTGGTTCTCGGGCTCCGATTGGTGGGTAGGGCTGGGATTCTGACTGGCTGTTGGTTCTCGGGCTCCGATTGGTGGGTAGGGCTGGGATTCTGACTGGCTGTTGGTTCTCGGGCTCCGATTGGTGGGTAGGGCTGGGATTCTGACTGGCTGTTGGTTCTCGGGCTCCGATTGGTGGGTAGGGCTGGGATTCTGACTGGCTGTTGGTTCTCGGGCTCCGATTGGTGGGTAGGGCTGGGATTCTGACTGGCTGTTGGTTCTCGGGCTCCGATTGGTGGGTAGGGCTGGGATTCTGACTGGCTGTTGGTTCTCGGGCTCCGATTGGTGGGTAGGGCTGGGATTCTGACTGGCTGTTGGTTCTCGGGCTCCGATTGGTGGGTAGGGCTGGGATTCTGACTGGCTGTTGGTTCTCGGGCTCCGATTGGTGGGTAGGGCTGGGATTCTGACTGGCTGTTGGTTCTCGGGCTCCGATTGGTGGGTAGGGCTGGGATTCTGACTGGCTGTTGGTTCTCGGGCTCCGATTGGTGGGTAGGGCTGGGATTCTGACTGGCTGTTGGTTCTCGGGCTCCGATTGGTGGGTAGGGCTGGGATTCTGACTGGCTGTTGGTTCTCGGGCTCCGATTGGTGGGTAGGGCTGGGATTCTGACTGGCTGTTGGTTCTCGGGCTCCGATTGGTGGGTAGGGCTGGGATTCTGACTGGCTGTTGGTTCTCGGGCTCCGATTGGTGGGTAGGGCTGGGATTCTGACTGGCTGTTGGTTCTCGGGCTCCGATTGGTGGGTAGGGCTGGGATTCTGACTGGCTGTTGGTTCTCGGGCTCCGATTGGTGGGTAGGGCTGGGATTCTGACTGGCTGTTGGTTCTCGGGCTCCGATTGGTGGGTAGGGCTGGGATTCTGACTGGCTGTTGGTTCTCGGGCTCCGATTGGTGGGTAGGGCTGGGATTCTGACTGGCTGTTGGTTCTCGGGCTCCGATTGGTGGGTAGGGCTGGGATTCTGACTGGCTGTTGGTTCTCGGGCTCCGATTGGTGGGTAGGGCTGGGATTCTGACTGGCTGTTGGTTCTCGGGCTCCGATTGGTGGGTAGGGCTGGGATTCTGACTGGCTGTTGGTTCTCGGGCTCCGATTGGTGGGTAGGGCTGGGATTCTGACTGGCTGTTGGTTCTCGGGCTCCGATTGGTGGGTAGGGCTGGGATTCTGACTGGCTGTTGGTTCTCGGGCTCCGATTGGTGGGTAGGGCTGGGATTCTGACTGGCTGTTGGTTCTCGGGCTCCGATTGGTGGGTAGGGCTGGGATTCTGACTGGCTGTTGGTTCTCGGGCTCCGATTGGTGGGTAGGGCTGGGATTCTGACTGGCTGTTGGTTCTCGGGCTCCGATTGGTGGGTAGGGCTGGGATTCTGACTGGCTGTTGGTTCTCGGGCTCCGATTGGTGGGTAGGGCTGGGATTCTGACTGGCTGTTGGTTCTCGGGCTCCGATTGGTGGGTAGGGCTGGGATTCTGACTGGCTGTTGGTTCTCGGGCTCCGATTGGTGGGTAGGGCTGGGATTCTGACTGGCTGTTGGTTCTCGGGCTCCGATTGGTGGGTAGGGCTGGGATTCTGACTGGCTGTTGGTTCTCGGGCTCCGATTGGTGGGTAGGGCTGGGATTCTGACTGGCTGTTGGTTCTCGGGCTCCGATTGGTGGGTAGGGCTGGGATTCTGACTGGCTGTTGGTTCTCGGGCTCCGATTGGTGGGTAGGGCTGGGATTCTGACTGGCTGTTGGTTCTCGGGCTCCGATTGGTGGGTAGGGCTGGGATTCTGACTGGCTGTTGGTTCTCGGGCTCCGATTGGTGGGTAGGGCTGGGATTCTGACTGGCTGTTGGTTCTCGGGCTCCGATTGGTGGGTAGGGCTGGGATTCTGACTGGCTGTTGGTTCTCGGGCTCCGATTGGTGGGTAGGGCTGGGATTCTGACTGGCTGTTGGTTCTCGGGCTCCGATTGGTGGGTAGGGCTGGGATTCTGACTGGCTGTTGGTTCTCGGGCTCCGATTGGTGGGTAGGGCTGGGATTCTGACTGGCTGTTGGTTCTCGGGCTCCGATTGGTGGGTAGGGCTGGGATTCTGACTGGCTGTTGGTTCTCGGGCTCCGATTGGTGGGTAGGGCTGGGATTCTGACTGGCTGTTGGTTCTCGGGCTCCGATTGGTGGGTAGGGCTGGGATTCTGACTGGCTGTTGGTTCTCGGGCTCCGATTGGTGGGTAGGGCTGGGATTCTGACTGGCTGTTGGTTCTCGGGCTCCGATTGGTGGGTAGGGCTGGGATTCTGACTGGCTGTTGGTTCTCGGGCTCCGATTGGTGGGTAGGGCTGGGATTCTGACTGGCTGTTGGTTCTCGGGCTCCGATTGGTGGGTAGGGCTGGGATTCTGACTGGC
Organism: Pleurodeles waltl; assembly: GCF_031143425.1. Taxonomy (NCBI): domain Eukaryota; kingdom Metazoa; phylum Chordata; class Amphibia; order Caudata; family Salamandridae; genus Pleurodeles; species Pleurodeles waltl. The sequence continues at coordinate 238,515 of NW_027149943.1, read as the reverse complement.
TGTTGGTTCTCGGGCTCCGATTGGTGGGTAGGGCTGGGATTCTGACTGGCTGTTGGTTCTCGGGCTCCGATTGGTGGGTAGGGCTGGGATTCTGACTGGCTGTTGGTTCTCGGGCTCCGATTGGTGGGTAGGGCTGGGATTCTGACTGGCTGTTGGTTCTCGGGCTCCGATTGGTGGGTAGGGCTGGGATTCTGACTGGCTGTTGGTTCTCGGGCTCCGATTGGTGGGTAGGGCTGGGATTCTGACTGGCTGTTGGTTCTCGGGCTCCGATTGGTGGGTAGGGCTGGGATTCTGACTGGCTGTTGGTTCTCGGGCTCCGATTGGTGGGTAGGGCTGGGATTCTGACTGGCTGTTGGTTCTCGGGCTCCGATTGGTGGGTAGGGCTGGGATTCTGACTGGCTGTTGGTTCTCGGGCTCCGATTGGTGGGTAGGGCTGGGATTCTGACTGGCTGTTGGTTCTCGGGCTCCGATTGGTGGGTAGGGCTGGGATTCTGACTGGCTGTTGGTTCTCGGGCTCCGATTGGTGGGTAGGGCTGGGATTCTGACTGGCTGTTGGTTCTCGGGCTCCGATTGGTGGGTAGGGCTGGGATTCTGACTGGCTGTTGGTTCTCGGGCTCCGATTGGTGGGTAGGGCTGGGATTCTGACTGGCTGTTGGTTCTCGGGCTCCGATTGGTGGGTAGGGCTGGGATTCTGACTGGCTGTTGGTTCTCGGGCTCCGATTGGTGGGTAGGGCTGGGATTCTGACTGGCTGTTGGTTCTCGGGCTCCGATTGGTGGGTAGGGCTGGGATTCTGACTGGCTGTTGGTTCTCGGGCTCCGATTGGTGGGTAGGGCTGGGATTCTGACTGGCTGTTGGTTCTCGGGCTCCGATTGGTGGGTAGGGCTGGGATTCTGACTGGCTGTTGGTTCTCGGGCTCCGATTGGTGGGTAGGGCTGGGATTCTGACTGGCTGTTGGTTCTCGGGCTCCGATTGGTGGGTAGGGCTGGGATTCTGACTGGCTGTTGGTTCTCGGGCTCCGATTGGTGGGTAGGGCTGGGATTCTGACTGGCTGTTGGTTCTCGGGCTCCGATTGGTGGGTAGGGCTGGGATTCTGACTGGCTGTTGGTTCTCGGGCTCCGATTGGTGGGTAGGGCTGGGATTCTGACTGGCTGTTGGTTCTCGGGCTCCGATTGGTGGGTAGGGCTGGGATTCTGACTGGCTGTTGGTTCTCGGGCTCCGATTGGTGGGTAGGGCTGGGATTCTGACTGGCTGTTGGTTCTCGGGCTCCGATTGGTGGGTAGGGCTGGGATTCTGACTGGCTGTTGGTTCTCGGGCTGTGATTGGTGGGTAGGGCTGGGATTCTGACTGGCTGTTGGTTCTCGGGCTGTGATTGGTGGGTAGGGCTGGGATTCTGACTGGCTGTTGGTTCTCAGGCTCTGATTGGTGGGTAGGGCTGGGATTCTGATTGGCTGTTGGTTCTCTGGCTCTGATTGGTGGGTAGGGCTGGGATTCTGATTGGCTGTTTGTTCTCGGGCTCTGATTGGTGGGTAGGGCTGGGATTCTGATTGGCTGTTGGTTCTCGGGCTCTGATTGGCGGTTAGGGCTGGGATTCTGATTGGCTGTTGGTTCTCGGGCTCTGATTGGTGGTTAGGGCGGGTAGGGCTGGGATTCTGATTGGCTGTTGGTTCTCGTGCTCTGATTGGTGGGTAGGGCTGGGATTCTGACTGGCTGTTGGTTCTCGGGCTCTGATTGGTGGGTAGGGCTGGGATTCTGACTGGCTGTTGGTTCTCGGGCTCTGATTGGTGGGTAGGGCTGGGATTCTGACTGGCTGTTGGTTCTCGGGCTCTGATTGGTGGGTAGGGCTGGGATTCTGACTGGCTGTTGGTTCTCGGGCTCCGATTGGTGGGTAGGGCTGGGATTCTGACTGGCTGTTGGTTCTCGGGCTCCGATTGGTGGGTAGGGCTGGGATTCTGACTGGCTGTTGGTTCTCGGGCTCCGATTGGTGGGTAGGGCTGGGATTCTGACTGGCTGTTGGTTCTCGGGCTCCGATTGGTGGGTAGGGCTGGGATTCTGACTGGCTGTTGGTTCTCGGGCTCCGATTGGTGGGTAGGGCTGGGATTCTGACTGGCTGTTGGTTCTCGGGCTCTGATTGGTGGTTAGGGCGGGTAGGGCAGGGATTCTGATTGGCTGTTGGTTATCGGGCTCTGATTGGTGGGTAGGGCAGGGATTCTGACTGGCTGTTGGTTCTCGGGCTCTGATTGGTGGGTCGGGCTGGGATTCTGACTGGCTGTTGGTTCTCGGGCTCTGATTGGTGGGTCGGGCTGGGATTCTGACTGGCTGTTGGTTCTCGGGCTCTGATTGGTGGGTCGGGCTGGGATTCTGACTGGCTGTTGGTTCTCGGGCTCTGAATGGTGGGTCGGGCTGGGATTCTGACTGGCTGTTGGTTCTCGGGCTCCGATTGGTGGGTCGGGCTGGGATTCTGACTGGCTGTTGGTTCTCGGGCTCCGATTGGTGGGTCGGGCTGGGATTCTGACTGGCTGTTGGTTCTCGGGCTCCGATTGGTGGGTAGGGCTGGGATTCTGACTGGCTGTTGGTTCTCGGGCTCCGATTGGTGGGTAGGGCTGGGATTCTGACTGGCTGTTGGTTCTCGGGCTCCGATTGGTGGGTAGGGCTGGGATTCTGACTGGCTGTTGGTTCTCGGGCTCCGATTGGTGGGTAGGGCTGGGATTCTGACTGGCTGTTGGTTCTCGGGCTCCGATTGGTGGGTAGGGCTGGGATTCTGACTGGCTGTTGGTTCTCGGGCTCCGATTGGTGGGTAGGGCTGGGATTCTGACTGGCTGTTGGTTCTCGGGGTCCGATTGGTGGGTAGGGCTGGGATTCTGACTGGCTGTTGGTTCTCGGGGTCCGATTGGTGGGTAGGGCTGGGATTCTGACTGGCTGTTGGTTCTCGGGGTCCGATTGGTGGGTAGGGCTGGGATTCTGACTGGCTGTTGGTTCTCGGGGTCCGATTGGTGGGTAGGGCTGGGATTCTGACTGGCTGTTGGTTCTCGGGCTGTGATTGGTGGGTAGGGCTGGGATTCTGACTGGCTGTTGGTTCTCGGGCTGTGATTGGTGGGTAGGGATGGGATTCTGACTGGCTGTTGGTTCTCGGGCTCTTATTGGTGGGTAGGGCTGGGATTCTGACTGGCTGTTGGTTCTCGGGCTCTGATTGGTGGGTAGGGCTGGGATTCTGATTGGCTGTTGGTTCTCGGGCTCTGATTGGTGGTTAGGGCGGGTAGGGCTGGGATTCTGATTGGCTGTTGGTTCTCGGGCTCTGATTGGTGGGTAGGGCTGGGATTCTGACTGGCTGTTGGTTCTCGGGCTCTGATTGGTGGGTAGGGTTGGGATTCTGACTGGCTGTTGGTTCTCGTGCTCTGATTGGTGGGTAGGGCTGGGATTCTGACTTGCTGTTGGTTCTCGGGCTCTGATTGGTGGTTAGGGCGGGTAGGGCAGGGATTCTGATTGGCTGTTGGTTCTCGGGCTCTGATTGGTGGGTCGGGCTGGGATTCTGACTGGCTGTTGGTTCTCGGGCTCTGATTGGTGGGTCGGGCTGGGATTCTTACTGGCTGTTCGTTCTCGGGCTCCGATTGGTGGGTCGGGCTGGGATTCTGACTGGCTGTTGGTTCTCGGGCTCCGATTGGTGGGTCGGGCTGGGATTCTGACTGGCTGTTGGTTCTCGGGCTCCGATTGGTGGGTCGGGCTGGGATTCTGACTGGCTGTTGGTTCTCGGGCTCCGATTGGTGGGTAGGGCTGGGATTCTGACTGGCTGTTGGTTCTCGGGCTCCGATTGGTGGGTAGGGCTGGGATTCTGACTGGCTGTTGGTTCTCGGGCTCCGATTGGTGGGTAGGGCTGGGATTCTGACTGGCTGTTGGTTCTCGGGCTCCGATTGGTGGGTAGGGCTGGGATTCTGACTGGCTGTTGGTTCTCGGGCTCCGATTGGTGGGTAGGGCTGGGATTCTGACTGGCTGTTGGTTCTCGGGCTCCGATTGGTGGGTAGGGCTGGGATTCTGACTGGCTGTTGGTTCTCGGGCTCCGATTGGTGGTTAGGGCTGGGATTCTGACTGGCTGTTGGTTCTCGGGCTCCGATTGGTGGTTAGGGCTGGGATTCTGACTGGCTGTTGGTTCTCGGGCTCTGATTGGTGGGTAGGGCTGGGATTCTGACTCGCTGTTGGTTCTCGGGCTCTGATTGGTGGGTAGGGCTGGGATTCTGACTCGCTGTTGGTTCTCGGGCTCTGATTGGTGGGTAGGGCTGGGATTCTGACTGGCTGTTGGTTCTCGGGCTCTGATTGGTGGGTAGGCCTGGGATTCTGATTGGCTGTTGGTTCTCGGGCTCTGATTGGTGGGTAGGGCTGGGATTCTGACTGGCTGTTGGTTCTCGGGCTCTGATTGGTGGGTAGGGCTGGGATTCTGACTGGCTGTTGGTTCTCGTGCTCTGATTGGTGTGTAGGGCTGGGATTCTGACTGGCTGTTGGTTCTCGGGCTCTGATTGGTGGCTAGGGCTGGGATTCTGACTGGCTGTTGGTTCTCGTGCTCTGATTGGTGTGTAGGGCTGGGATTCTGATTGGCTGTTGGTTCTCGGGCTGTGATTGGTGGGTAGGGCTGGGATTCTGATTGGCTGTTGGTTCTCGGGTTCTGATTGGTAGGTAGGGCTGGGATTCTGACTGGCTGTTGGTTCTCGGGCTCTGATTGGTGGGTAGGGCTGGGATTCTGACTGGCTGTTGGTTCTCGGGCTGTGATTGGTGGGTAGGGCTGGGATTCTGACTGGCTGTTGGTTCTCAGGCTCTGATTGGTGGGTAGGGCTGGGATTCTGATTGGCTGTTGGTTCTCTGGCTCTGATTGGTGGGTAGGGCTGGGATTCTGATTGGCTGTTTGTTCTCGGGCTCTGATTGGTGGGTAGGGCTGGGATTCTGATTGGCTGTTGGTTCTCGGGCTCTGATTGGCGGGTAGGGCTGGGATTCTGATTGGCTGTTGGTTCTCGGGCTCTGATTGGTGGTTAGGGCTGGGATTCTGATTGGCTGTTGGTTCTCGGGCTCTGATTGGTGGTTAGGGCGGGTAGGGCTGGGATTCTGATTGGCTGTTGGTTCTCGTGCTCTGATTGGTGGGTAGGGCTGGGATTCTGACTGGCTGTTGGTTCTCGGGCTCTGATTGGTGGGTAGGGCTGGGATTCTGACTGGCTGTTGGTTCTCGGGCTCTGATTGGTGGGTAGGGCTGGGATTCTGACTGGCTGTTGGTTCTCGGGCTCTGATTGGTGGGTAGGGCTGGGATTCTGACTGGCTGTTGGTTCTCGGGCTCCGATTGGTGGGTAGGGCTGGGATTCTGACTGGCTGTTGGTTCTCGGGCTCCGATTGGTGGGTAGGGCTGGGATTCTGACTGGCTGTTGGTTCTCGGGCTCCGATTGGTGGGTAGGGCTGGGATTCTGACTGGCTGTTGGTTCTCGGGCTCCGATTGGTGGGTAGGGCTGGGATTCTGACTGGCTGTTGGTTCTCGGGCTCCGATTGGTGGGTAGGGCTGGGATTCTGACTGGCTGTTGGTTCTCGGGCTCTGATTGGTGGTTAGGGCGGGTAGGGCAGGGATTCTGATTGGCTGTTGGTTCTCGGGCTCTGATTGGTGGGTAGGGCAGGGATTCTGACTGGCTGTTGGTTCTCGGGCTCTGATTGGTGGGTCGGGCTGGGATTCTGACTGGCTGTTGGTTCTCGGGCTCTGATTGGTGGGTCGGGCTGGGATTCTGACTGGCTGTTGGTTCTCGGGCTCTGATTGGTGGGTCGGGCTGGGATTCTGACTGGCTGTTGGTTCTCGGGCTCTGAATGGTGGGTCGGGCTGGGATTCTGACTGGCTGTTGGTTCTCGGGCTCCGATTGGTGGGTCGGGCTGGGATTCTGACTGGCTGTTGGTTCTCGGGCTCCGATTGGTGGGTCGGGCTGGGATTCTGACTGGCTGTTGGTTCTCGGGCTCCGATTGGTGGGTAGGGCTGGGATTCTGACTGGCTGTTGGTTCTCGGGCTCCGATTGGTGGGTAGGGCTGGGATTCTGACTGGCTGTTGGTTCTCGGGCTCCGATTGGTGGGTAGGGCTGGGATTCTGACTGGCTGTTGGTTCTCGGGCTCCGATTGGTGGGTAGGGCTGGGATTCTGACTGGCTGTTGGTTCTCGGGCTCCGATTGGTGGGTAGGGCTGGGATTCTGACTGGCTGTTGGTTCTCGGGCTCCGATTGGTGGGTAGGGCTGGGATTCTGACTGGCTGTTGGTTCTCGGGGTCCGATTGGTGGGTAGGGCTGGGATTCTGACTGGCTGTTGGTTCTCGGGGTCCGATTGGTGGGTAGGGCTGGGATTCTGACTGGCTGTTGGTTCTCGGGGTCCGATTGGTGGGTAGGGCTGGGATTCTGACTGGCTGTTGGTTCTCGGGCTGTGATTGGTGGGTAGGGCTGGGATTCTGACTGGCTGTTGGTTCTCGGGCTGTGATTGGTGGGTAGGGATGGGATTCTGACTGGCTGTTGGTTCTCGGGCTCTTATTGGTGGGTAGGGCTGGGATTCTGACTGGCTGTTGGTTCTCGGGCTCTGATTGGTGGGTAGGGCTGGGATTCTGATTGGCTGTTGGTTCTCGGGCTCTGATTGGTGGTTAGGGCGGGTAGGGCTGGGATTCTGATTGGCTGTTGGTTCTCGGGCTCTGATTGGTGGGTAGGGCTGGGATTCTGACTGGCTGTTGGTTCTCGGGCTCTGATTGGTGGGTAGGGCTGGGATTCTGACTGGCTGTTGGTTCTCGTGCTCTGATTGGTGGGTAGGGCTGGGATTCTGACTTGCTGTTGGTTCTCGGGCTCTGATTGGTGGTTAGGGCGGGTAGGGCAGGGATTCTGATTGGCTGTTGGTTCTCGGGCTCTGATTGGTGGGTCGGGCTGGGATTCTGACTGGCTGTTGGTTCTCGGGCTCTGATTGGTGGGTCGGGCTGGGATTCTTACTGGCTGTTCGTTCTCGGGCTCCGATTGGTGGGTCGGGCTGGGATTCTGACTGGCTGTTGGTTCTCGGGCTCCGATTGGTGGGTCGGGCTGGGATTCTGACTGGCTGTTGGTTCTCGGGCTCCGATTGGTGGGTCGGGCTGGGATTCTGACTGGCTGTTGGTTCTCGGGCTCCGATTGGTGGGTAGGGCTGGGATTCTGACTGGCTGTTGGTTCTCGGGCTCCGATTGGTGGGTAGGGCTGGGATTCTGACTGGCTGTTGGTTCTCGGGCTCCGATTGGTGGGTAGGGCTGGGATTCTGACTGGCTGTTGGTTCTCGGGCTCCGATTGGTGGGTAGGGCTGGGATTCTGACTGGCTGTTGGTTCTCGGGCTCCGATTGGTGGGTAGGGCTGGGATTCTGACTGGCTGTTGGTTCTCGGGCTCCGATTGGTGGTTAGGGCTGGGATTCTGATTGGCTGTTGGTTCTCGGGCTCCGATTGGTGGTTAGGGCTGGGATTCTGATTGGCTGTTAGTTCTCGGGCTCTGATTGGTGGTTAGGGTGGGTAGGGCTGGGATTCTGACTGGCTGTTGGTTCTCGGGCTCTGATTGGTGGGTAGGGCTGGGATTCTGACTGGCTGTTGGTTCTCGGGCTCTGATTGGTGGGTAGGGCTGGGATTCTGACTGGCTGTTGGTTCTCGGGCTCCGATTGGTGGGTAGGGCTGGGATTCTGACTGGCTGTTGGTTCTCGGGCTCCGATTGGTGGGTAGGGCTGGGATTCTGACTGGCTGTTGGTTCTCGGGCTCCGATTGGTGGGTAGGGCTGGGATTCTGACTGGCTGTTGGTTCTCGGGCTCCGATTGGTGGGTAGGGCTGGGATTCTGACTGGCTGTTGGTTCTCGGGCTCCGATTGGTGGGTAGGGCTGGGATTCTGACTGGCTGTTGGTTCTCGGGCTCCGATTGGTGGGTAGGGCTGGGATTCTGACTGGCTGTTGGTTCTCGTGCTCCGATTGGTGGGTAGGGCTGGGATTCTGACTGGCTGTTGGTTCTCGTGCTCCGATTGGTGGGTAGGGCTGGGATTCTGACTGGCTGTTGGTTCTCGGGCTCCGATTGGTGGGTAGGGCTGGGATTCTGACTGGCTGTTGGTTCTCGGGCTCTGATTGGTGGGTAGGGCGGGTAGGGCTGGGATTCTGATTGGCTGTTGGTTCTCGGGCTCTGATTGGTGGGTAGGGCTGGGATTCTGATTGGCTGTTGGTTCTCGGGCTCTGATTGGTGGTTAGGGCGGGTAGGGCTGGGATTCTGATTGGCTGTTGGTTCTCGGGCTGTGATTGGTGGGTAGGGCTGGGATTCTGATTGGCTGTTGGTTCTCGGGCTGTGATTGGTGGTTAGGGCTGGGATTCAGATTGGCTGTTGGTTCTCGGGCTCTGATTGGTGGGTAGGGCTGGGATTCTGATTGGCTGTTGGTTCTCGGGCTCTGATTGGTGGGTAGGGCTAGGATTCTGATTGGCTGTTGGTTCTCGGGCTCTGATTGGTAGTTAGGGCTGGGATTCTGATTGGCTGTTAGTTCTCGGGCTCTGATTGGTGGTTAGGGCTGGTAGGGCTGGGATTCTGACTGGCTGTTGGTTCTCAGGCTCTGATTGGTGGGTAGGGCTGGGATTCTGACTGGCTGTTGGTTCTCGGGCTCTGATTGGTGGTTAGGGCTGTGATTCCGATTGGCTGTTGGTTCTCGGGCTCTGATTGGTAGTTAGGGCTGGGATTCTGATTGGCTGTTAGTTCTCTGGCTCTGATTGGTGGTTAGGGTGGGTAGGGCTGGGATTCTGACTGGCTGTTGGTTCTCGGGCTCTGATTGGTGGGTAGGGCTGGGATTCTGACTGGCTGTTGGTTCTCGGGCTCTGATTGGTGGGTAGGGCTGGGATTCTGATTGGCTGTTGGTTCTCGGGCTGTGATTGGTGGGTAGGGCTGGGATTCTGATTGGCTGTTGGTTCTCGTGCTCTGATTGGTAGTTAGGGCTGGGATTCTGATTGGCTGTTAGTTCTCGGGCTCTGATTGGTGGTTAGGGCGGGTAGGGCTGGGATTCTGACTGGCTGTTGGTTCTCGGGCTCTGATTGGTGGGTAGGGCTGGGATTCTGACTGGCTGTTGGTTCTCGGGCTGTGATTGGTGGGTAGGGCTGGGATTCTGATTGGCTGTTGGTTCTCGTGCTCTGATTGGTGGGTAGGGCTGGGATTCTGACTGGCTGTTGGTTCTCGGGCTCTGATTGGTGGGTAGGGCTGGGATTCTGACTGGCTGTTGGTTCTCGGGCTCTGATTGGTGGGTAGTGCTGGGATTCTGACTGGCTGTTGGTTCTCGGGCTGTGATTGGTGGGTAGGGCTGGGATTTTGACTGGCTGTTGGTTCTCGGGCTCTGATTGGTGGGTAGTGCTGGGATTCTGACTGGCTGTTGGCTCTCGGGCTCTGATTTGTGGGTAGGAGTGGGATTCTGACTGGCTGTTGGTTCTCGGGCTGTGATTGGTGGGTAGGGCTGGGATTCTGACTGGCTGTTGGTTCTCGGGCTGTGATTGGTGGGTAGGGCTGGGATTCTGACTGGCTGTTGGTTTTCGGGCTGTGATTGGTGGGTAGGGCTGGGATTCTGACTGGCTGTTGGTTCTCGGGCTCTTATTGGTGGGTAGGGCTGGGATTCTGACTGGCTGTTGGTTCTCGGGCTCTGATTGGTGGGTAGGGCTGGGATTCTGATTGGCTGTTGGTTCTCGGGCTCTGATTGGTGGTTAGGGCGGGTAGGGCTGGGATTCTGATTGGCTGTTGGTTCTCGGGCTCTGATTGGTGGGTAGGGCTGGGATTCTGACTGGCTGTTGGTTCTCGGGCTCCGATTGGTGGGTAGGGCTGGGATTCTGACTGGCTGTTGGTTCTCGTGCTCTGATTGGTGGGAAGGGCTGGGATTCTGACTGGCTGTTGGTTCTCGGGCTCTGATTGGTGGGTAGGGCTGGGATTCTGACTTGCTGTTGGTTCTCGGGCTCTGATTGGTGGTTAGGGCGGGTAGGGCAGGGATTCTGATTGGCTGTTGGTTCTCGGGCTCTGATTGGTGGGTCGGGCTGGGATTCTGACTGGCTGTTGGTTCTCGGGCTCTGATTGGTGGGTCGGGCTGGGATTCTTACTGGCTGTTCGTTCTCGGGCTCCGATTGGTGGGTCGGGCTGGGATTCTGACTGGCTGTTGGTTCTCGGGCTCCGATTGGTGGGTCGGGCTGGGATTCTGACTGGCTGTTGGTTCTCGGGCTCCGATTGGTGGGTCGGGCTGGGATTCTGACTGGCTGTTGGTTCTCGGGCTCCGATTGGTGGGTAGGGCTGGGATTCTGACTGGCTGTTGGTTCTCGGGCTCCGATTGGTGGGTAGGGCTGGGATTCTGACTGGCTGTTGGTTCTCGGGCTCCGATTGGTGGGTAGGGCTGGGATTCTGACTGGCTGTTGGTTCTCGGGCTCCGATTGGTGGGTAGGGCTGGGATTCTGACTGGCTGTTGGTTCTCGGGCTCCGATTGGTGGGTAGGGCTGGGATTCTGACTGGCTGTTGGTTCTCGGGCTCCGATTGGTGGTTAGGGCTGGGATTCTGATTGGCTGTTGGTTCTCGGGCTCCGATTGGTGGTTAGGGCTGGGATTCTGATTGGCTGTTAGTTCTCGGGCTCTGATTGGTGGTTAGGGTGGGTAGGGCTGGGATTCTGACTGGCTGTTGGTTCTCGGGCTCTGATTGGTGGGTAGGGCTGGGATTCTGACTGGCTGTTGGTTCTCGGGCTCTGATTGGTGGGTAGGGCTGGGATTCTGACTGGCTGTTGGTTCTCGGGCTCCGATTGGTGGGTAGGGCTGGGATTCTGACTGGCTGTTGGTTCTCGGGCTCCGATTGGTGGGTAGGGCTGGGATTCTGACTGGCTGTTGGTTCTCGGGCTCCGATTGGTGGGTAGGGCTGGGATTCTGACTGGCTGTTGGTTCTCGGGCTCCGATTGGTGGGTAGGGCTGGGATTCTGACTGGCTGTTGGTTCTCGGGCTCCGATTGGTGGGTAGGGCTGGGATTCTGACTGGCTGTTGGTTCTCGGGCTCCGATTGGTGGGTAGGGCTGGGATTCTGACTGGCTGTTGGTTCTCGTGCTCCGATTGGTGGGTAGGGCTGGGATTCTGACTGGCTGTTGGTTCTCGTGCTCCGATTGGTGGGTAGGGCTGGGATTCTGACTGGCTGTTGGTTCTCGGGCTCCGATTGGTGGGTAGGGCTGGGATTCTGACTGGCTGTTGGTTCTCGGGCTCTGATTGGTGGGTAGGGCGGGTAGGGCTGGGATTCTGATTGGCTGTTGGTTCTCGGGCTCTGATTGGTGGGTAGGGCTGGGATTCTGATTGGCTGTTGGTTCTCGGGCTCTGATTGGTGGTTAGGGCGGGTAGGGCTGGGATTCTGATTGGCTGTTGGTTCTCGGGCTGTGATTGGTGGGTAGGGCTGGGATTCTGATTGGCTGTTGGTTCTCGGGCTGTGATTGGTGGTTAGGGCTGGGATTCAGATTGGCTGTTGGTTCTCGGGCTCTGATTGGTGGGTAGGGCTGGGATTCTGATTGGCTGTTGGTTCTCGGGCTCTGATTGGTGGGTAGGGCTAGGATTCTGATTGGCTGTTGGTTCTCGGGCTCTGATTGGTAGTTAGGGCTGGGATTCTGATTGGCTGTTAGTTCTCGGGCTCTGATTGGTGGTTAGGGCTGGTAGGGCTGGGATTCTGACTGGCTGTTGGTTCTCAGGCTCTGATTGGTGGGTAGGGCTGGGATTCTGACTGGCTGTTGGTTCTCGGGCTCTGATTGGTGGTTAGGGCTGTGATTCCGATTGGCTGTTGGTTCTCGGGCTCTGATTGGTAGTTAGGGCTGGGATTCTGATTGGCTGTTAGTTCTCTGGCTCTGATTGGTGGTTAGGGTGGGTAGGGCTGGGATTCTGACTGGCTGTTGGTTCTCGGGCTCTGATTGGTGGGTAGGGCTGGGATTCTGACTGGCTGTTGGTTCTCGGGCTCTGATTGGTGGGTAGGGCTGGGATTCTGATTGGCTGTTGGTTCTCGGGCTGTGATTGGTGGGTAGGGCTGGGATTCTGATTGGCTGTTGGTTCTCGTGCTCTGATTGGTAGTTAGGGCTGGGATTCTGATTGGCTGTTAGTTCTCGGGCTCTGATTGGTGGTTAGGGCGGGTAGGGCTGGGATTCTGACTGGCTGTTGGTTCTCGGGCTCTGATTGGTGGGTAGGGCTGGGATTCTGACTGGCTGTTGGTTCTCGGGCTGTGATTGGTGGGTAGGGCTGGGATTCTGATTGGCTGTTGGTTCTCGTGCTCTGATTGGTGGGTAGGGCTGGGATTCTGACTGGCTGTTGGTTCTCGGGCTCTGATTGGTGGGTAGGGCTGGGATTCTGACTGGCTGTTGGTTCTCGGGCTCTGATTGGTGGGTAGTGCTGGGATTCTGACTGGCTGTTGGTTCTCGGGCTGTGATTGGTGGGTAGGGCTGGGATTTTGACTGGCTGTTGGTTCTCGGGCTCTGATTGGTGGGTAGTGCTGGGATTCTGACTGGCTGTTGGCTCTCGGGCTCTGATTTGTGGGTAGGAGTGGGATTCTGACTGGCTGTTGGTTCTCGGGCTGTGATTGGTGGGTAGGGCTGGGATTCTGACTGGCTGTTGGTTCTCGGGCTGTGATTGGTGGGTAGGGCTGGGATTCTGACTGGCTGTTGGTTTTCGGGCTGTGATTGGTGGGTAGGGCTGGGATTCTGACTGGCTGTTGGTTCTCGGGCTCTTATTGGTGGGTAGGGCTGGGATTCTGACTGGCTGTTGGTTCTCGGGCTCTGATTGGTGGGTAGGGCTGGGATTCTGATTGGCTGTTGGTTCTCGGGCTCTGATTGGTGGTTAGGGCGGGTAGGGCTGGGATTCTGATTGGCTGTTGGTTCTCGGGCTCTGATTGGTGGGTAGGGCTGGGATTCTGACTGGCTGTTGGTTCTCGGGCTCCGATTGGTGGGTAGGGCTGGGATTCTGACTGGCTGTTGGTTCTCGTGCTCTGATTGGTGGGAAGGGCTGGGATTCTGACTGGCTGTTGGTTCTCGGGCTCTGATTGGTGGGTAGGGCTGTGGTTCTGACTGGCTGTTGGTTCTCGGGCTCTGATTGGTGGTTAGGGCGGGGAGGGCAGGGATTCTGATTGGCTGTTGGTTCTCGGGCTCTGATTGGTGGGTAGGACTGGGATTCTGACTGGCTGTTGGTTCTCGGGCTCTGATTGGTGGGTAGGGCTGGGATTCTGACTGGCTGTTGGTTCTCGGCTCTGATTGGTGGGTAGGGCTGGGATTCTGACTGGCTGTTGGTTCTCGGGCTCCGATTGGTGGGTCGGGCTGGGATTCTGACTGGCTGTTGGTTCTCGGGCTCCGATTGGTGGGTCGGGCTGGGATTCTTACTGGCTGTTGGTTCTCGGGCTCCGATTGGTGGGTCGGGCTGGGATTCTGACTGGCTGTTGGTTCTCGGGCTCCGATTGGTGGGTACGGCTGGGATTCTGACTGGCTGTTGGTTCTCGGGCTCCGATTGGTGGGTAGGGCTGGGATTCTGACTGGCTGTTGGTTCTCGGGCTCCGATTGGTGGGTAGGTGTGGGATTCTGACTGGCTGTTGGTTCTCGGGCTCCGATTGGTGGGTAGGTGTGGGATTCTGACTGGCTGTTGGTTCTCGGGCTCCGATTGGTGGGTAGGGCTGGGATTCTGACTGGCTGTTGGTTCTCGGGCTCCGATTGGTGGGTAGGGCTGGGATTCTGACTGGCTGTTGGTTCTCGGGCTCCGATTGGTGGGTAGGGCTGGGATTCTGACTGGCTGTTGGTTCTCGGGCTCCGATTGGTGGGTAGGGCTGGGATTCTGACTGGCTGTTGGTTCTCGGGCTCCGATTGGTGGGTAGGGCTGGGATTCTGACTGGCTGTTGGTTCTCGGGCTCCGATTGGTGGGTAGGGCTGGGATTCTGACTGGCTGTTGGTTCTCGGGCTCCGATTGGTGGGTAGGGCTGGGATTCTGACTGGCTGTTGGTTCTCGGGCTCCGATTGGTGGGTAGGGCTGGGATTCTGACTGGCTGTTGGTTCTCGGGCTCCGATTGGTGGGTAGGGCTGGGATTCTGACTGGCTGTTGGTTCTCGGGCTCCGATTGGTGGGTAGGGCTGGGATTCTGACTGGCTGTTGGTTCTCGGGCTCCGATTGGTGGGTAGGGCTGGGATTCTGACTGGCTGTTGGTTCTCGGGCTCCGATTGGTGGGTAGGGCTGGGATTCTGACTGGCTGTTGGTTCTCGGGCTCCGATTGGTGGGTAGGGCTGGGATTCTGACTGGCTGTTGGTTCTCGGGCTCCGATTGGTGGGTAGGGCTGGGATTCTGACTGGCTGTTGGTTCTCGGGCTCCGATTGGTGGGTAGGGCTGGGATTCTGACTGGCTGTTGGTTCTCGGGCTCCGATTGGTGGGTAGGGCTGGGATTCTGACTGGCTGTTGGTTCTCGGGCTCCGATTGGTGGGTAGGGCTGGGATTCTGACTGGCTGTTGGTTCTCGGGCTCCGATTGGTGGGTAGGGCTGGGATTCTGACTGGCTGTTGGTTCTCGGGCTCCGATTGGTGGGTAGGGCTGGGATTCTGACTGGCTGTTGGTTCTCGGGCTCCGATTGGTGGGTAGGGCTGGGATTCTGACTGGCTGTTGGTTCTCGGGCTCCGATTGGTGGGTAGGGCTGGGATTCTGACTGGCTGTTGGTTCTCGGGCTCCGATTGGTGGGTAGGGCTGGGATTCTGACTGGCTGTTGGTTCTCGGGCTCCGATTGGTGGGTAGGGCTGGGATTCTGACTGGCTGTTGGTTCTCGGGCTCCGATTGGTGGGTAGGGCTGGGATTCTGACTGGCTGTTGGTTCTCGGGCTCCGATTGGTGGGTAGGGCTGGGATTCTGACTGGCTGTTGGTTCTCGGGCTCCGATTGGTGGGTAGGGCTGGGATTCTGACTGGCTGTTGGTTCTCGGGCTCCGATTGGTGGGTAGGGCTGGGATTCTGACTGGCTGTTGGTTCTCGGGCTCCGATTGGTGGGTAGGGCTGGGATTCTGACTGGCTGTTGGTTCTCGGGCTCCGATTGGTGGGTAGGGCTGGGATTCTGACTGGCTGTTGGTTCTCGGGCTCCGATTGGTGGGTAGGGCTGGGATTCTGACTGGCTGTTGGTTCTCGGGCTCCGATTGGTGGGTAGGGCTGGGATTCTGACTGGCTGTTGGTTCTCGGGCTCCGATTGGTGGGTAGGGCTGGGATTCTGACTGGCTGTTGGTTCTCGGGCTCCGATTGGTGGGTAGGGCTGGGATTCTGACTGGCTGTTGGTTCTCGGGCTCCGATTGGTGGGTAGGGCTGGGATTCTGACTGGCTGTTGGTTCTCGGGCTCCGATTGGTGGGTAGGGCTGGGATTCTGACTGGCTGTTGGTTCTCGGGCTCCGATTGGTGGGTAGGGCTGGGATTCTGACTGGCTGTTGGTTCTCGGGCTCCGATTGGTGGTTAGGGCTGGGATTCTGACTGGCTGTTAGTTCTCGGGCTCCGATTGGTGGTTAGGGCTGGGATTCTGACTGGCTGTTAGTTCTCGGGCTCTGATAGGTGGTTAGGGCGGGTAGGGCTGGGATTCTGACTGGCTGTTGGTTCTCGGGCTCTGATTGGTGGGTAGGGCTGGGATTCTGACTGGCTGTTGGTTCTCGGGCTCCGATTGGTGGTTAGGGCTGGGATTCTGACTGGCTGTTGGTTCTCGGGCTCTGATTGGTGGGTAGGGCTGGGATTCTGACTGGCTGTTGGTTCTCGGGCTCTGATTGGTGGGTAGGGCTGGGATTCTGACTCGCTGTTGGTTCTCGGGCTCTGATTGGTGGGTAGGGCTGGGATTCTGACTGGCTGTTGGTTCTCGGGCTCTGATTGGTGGGTAGGGCTGGGATTCTGATTGGCTGTTGGTTCTCGGGCTCTGATTGGTGGCTAGGGCTGGGATTCTGACTGGCTGTTGGTTCTCGGGCTCTGATTGGTGGGTAGGGCTGGGATTCTGACTGGCTGTTGGTTCTCGTGCTCTGATTGGTGTGTAGGGCTGGGATTCTGACTGGCTGTTGGTTCTCGGGCTCTGATTGGTGGCTAGGGCTGGGATTCTGACTGGCTGTTGGTTCTCGTGCTCTGATTGGTGTGTAGGGCTGGGATTCTGATTGGCTGTTGGTTCTCGGGCTGTGATTGGTGGGTAGGGCTGGGATTCTGATTGGCTGTTGGTTCTCGGGTTCTGATTGGTAGGTAGGGCTGGGATTCTGACTGGCTGTTGGTTCTCGGGCTCTGATTGGTGGGTAGGGCTGGGATTCTGACTGGCTGTTGGTTCTCGGGCTGTGATTGGTGGGTAGGGCTGGGATTCTGACTGGCTGTTGGTTCTCAGGCTCTGATTGGTGGGTAGGGCTGGGATTCTGATTGGCTGTTGGTTCTCTGGCTCTGATTGGTGGGTAGGGCTGGGATTCTGATTGGCTGTTTGTTCTCGGGCTCTGATTGGTGGGTAGGGCTGGGATTCTGATTGGCTGTTGGTTCTCGGGCTCTGATTGGCGGGTAGGGCTGGGATTCTGATTGGCTGTTGGTTCTCGGGCTCTGATTGGTGGTTAGGGCTGGGATTCTGATTGGCTGTTGGTTCTCGGGCTCTGATTGGTGGTTAGGGCGGGTAGGGCTGGGATTCTGATTGGCTGTTGGTTCTCGTGCTCTGATTGGTGGGTAGGGCTGGGATTCTGACTGGCTGTTGGTTCTCGGGCTCTGATTGGTGGGTAGGGCTGGGATTCTGACTGGCTGTTGGTTCTCGGGCTCTGATTGGTGGGTAGGGCTGGGATTCTGACTGGCTGTTGGTTCTCGGGCTCTGATTGGTGGGTAGGGCTGGGATTCTGACTGGCTGTTGGTTCTCGGGCTCCGATTGGTGGGTAGGGCTGGGATTCTGACTGGCTGTTGGTTCTCGGGCTCCGATTGGTGGGTAGGGCTGGGATTCTGACTGGCTGTTGGTTCTCGGGCTCCGATTGGTGGGTAGGGCTGGGATTCTGACTGGCTGTTGGTTCTCGGGCTCCGATTGGTGGGTAGGGCTGGGATTCTGACTGGCTGTTGGTTCTCGGGCTCCGATTGGTGGGTAGGGCTGGGATTCTGACTGGCTGTTGGTTCTCGTGCTCCGATTGGTGGGTAGGGCTGGGATTCTGACTGGCTGTTGGTTCTCGTGCTCCGATTGGTGGGTAGGGCTGGGATTCTGACTGGCTGTTGGTTCTCGGGCTCCGATTGGTGGGTAGGGCTGGGATTCTGACTGGCTGTTGGTTCTCGGGCTCCGATTGGTGGGTAGGGCGGGTAGGGCTGGGATTCTGATTGGCTGTTGGTTCTCGGGCTCTGATTGGTGGGTAGGGCTGGGATTCTGATTGGCTGTTGGTTCTCGGGCTCTGATTGGTGGTTAGGGCGGGTAGGGCTGGGATTCTGATTGGCTGTTGGTTCTCGGGCTGTGATTGGTGGGTAGGGCTGGGATTCTGATTGGCTGTTGGTTCTCGGGCTGTGATTGGTGGTTAGGGCTGGGATTCAGATTGGCTGTTGGTTCTCGGGCTCTGATTGGTGGGTAGGGATGGGATTCTGATTGGCTGTTGGTTCTCGGGCTCTGATTGGTGGGTAGGGCTAGGATTCTGATTGGCTGTTGGTTCTCGGGCTCTGATTGGTAGTTAGGGCTGGGATTCTGATTGGCTGTTAGTTCTCGGGCTCTGATTGGTGGTTAGGGCTGGTAGGGCTGGGATTCTGACTGGCTGTTGGTTCTCAGGCTCTGATTGGTGGGTAGGGCTGGGATTCTGACTGGCTGTTGGTTCTCGGGCTCTGATTGGTGGTTAGGGCTGTGATTCCGATTGGCTGTTGGTTCTCGGGCTCTGATTGGTAGTTAGGGCTGGGATTCTGATTGGCTGTTAGTTCTCTGGCTCTGATTGGTGGTTAGGGTGGGTAGGGCTGGGATTCTGACTGGCTGTTGGTTCTCGGGCTCTGATTGGTGGGTAGGGCTGGGATTCTGACTGGCTGTTGGTTCTCGGGCTCTGATTGGTGGGTAGGGCTGGGATTCTGATTGGCTGTTGGTTCTCGGGCTGTGATTGGTGGGTAGGGCTGGGATTCTGATTGGCTGTTGGTTCTCGTGCTCTGATTGGTAGTTAGGGCTGGGATTCTGATTGGCTGTTAGTTCTCGGGCTCTGATTGGTGGTTAGGGCGGGTAGGGCTGGGATTCTGACTGGCTGTTGGTTCTCGGGCTCTGATTGGTGGGTAGGGCTGGGATTCTGACTGGCTGTTGGTTCTCGGGCTGTGATTGGTGGGTAGGGCTGGGATTCTGATTGGCTGTTGGTTCTCGTGCTCTGATTGGTGGGTAGGGCTGGGATTCTGACTGGCTGTTGGTTCTCGGGCTCTGATTGGTGGGTAGGGCTGGGATTCTGACTGGCTGTTGGTTCTCGGGCTCTGATTGGTGGGTAGTGCTGGGATTCTGACTGGCTGTTGGTTCTCGGGCTGTGATTGGTGGGTAGGGCTGGGATTTTGACTGGCTGTTGGTTCTCGGGCTCTGATTGGTGGGTAGTGCTGGGATTCTGACTGGCTGTTGGCTCTCGGGCTCTGATTTGTGGGTAGGAGTGGGATTCTGACTGGCTGTTGGTTCTCGGGCTGTGATTGGTGGGTAGGGCTGGGATTCTGACTGGCTGTTGGTTCTCGGGCTGTGATTGGTGGGTAGGGCTGGGATTCTGACTGGCTGTTGGTTTTCGGGCTGTGATTGGTGGGTAGGGCTGGGATTCTGACTGGCTGTTGGTTCTCGGGCTCTTATTGGTGGGTAGGGCTGGGATTCTGACTGGCTGTTGGTTCTCGGGCTCTGATTGGTGGGTAGGGCTGGGATTCTGATTGGCTGTTGGTTCTCGGGCTCTGATTGGTGGTTAGGGCGGGTAGGGCTGGGATTCTGATTGGCTGTTGGTTCTCGGGCTCTGATTGGTGGGTAGGGCTGGGATTCTGACTGGCTGTTGGTTCTCGGGCTCCGATTGGTGGGAAGGGCTGGGATTCTGACTGGCTGTTGGTTCTCGTGCTCTGATTGGTGGGAAGGGCTGGGATTCTGACTGGCTGTTGGTTCTCGGGCTCTGATTGGTGGGTAGGGCTGTGGTTCTGACTGGCTGTTGGTTCTCGGGCTCTGATTGGTGGGTAGGGCTGGGATTCTGACTGGCTGTTGGTTCTCGGGCTCCGATTGGTGGGTAGGGCTGGGATTCTGACTGGCTGTTGGTTCTCGGGCTCCGATTGGTGGGTAGGGCTGGGATTCTGACTGGCTGTTGGTTCTCGGGCTCTGATTGGTGGTTAGGGCTGGGATTCTGACTGGCTGTTGGTTCTCGGGCTCTGATTGGTGGGTAGGGCTGGGATTCTGACTCGCTGTTGGTTCTCGGGCTCTGATTGGTGGGTAGGGCTGGGATTCTGACTCGCTGTTGGTTCTCGGGCTCTGATTGGTGGGTAGGGCTGGGATTCTGACTCGCTGTTGGTTCTCGGGCTCTGATTGGTGGGTAGGGCTGGGATTCTGACTGGCTGTTGGTTCTCGGGCTCTGATTGGTGGGTAGGGCTGGGATTCTGACTCGCTGTTGGTTCTCGGGCTCTGATTGGTGGGTAGGGCTGGGATTCTGACTGGCTGTTGGTTCTCGGGCTCTGATTGGTGGGTAGGGCTGGGATTCTGATTGGCTGTTGGTTCTCGGGCTCTGATTGGTGGGTAGGGCTGGGATTCTGATTGGCTGTTGGTTCTCGGGCTCTGATTGGTGGTTAGGGCGGGTAGGGCTGGGATTCTGATTGGCTGTTGGTTCTCGGGCTCTGATTGGTGGGTAGGGCTGGGATTCTGACTGGCTGTTGGTTCTCGGGCTCCGATTGGTGGGTAGGGCTGGGATTCTGACTGGCTGTTGGTTCTCGTGCTCTGATTGGTGGGAAGGGCTGGGATTCTGACTGGCTGTTGGTTCTCGGGCTCTGATTGGTGGGTAGGGCTGTGGTTCTGACTGGCTGTTGGTTCTCGGGCTCTGATTGGTGGTTAGGGCGGGGAGGGCAGGGATTCTGATTGGCTGTTGGTTCTCGGGCTCTGATTGGTGGGTAGGACTGGGATTCTGACTGGCTGTTGGTTCTCGGGCTCTGATTGGTGGGTAGGGCTGGGATTCTGACTGGCTGTTGGTTCTCGGCTCTGATTGGTGGGTAGGGCTGGGATTCTGACTGGCTGTTGGTTCTCGGGCTCCGATTGGTGGGTAGGGCTGGGATTCTGACTGGCTGTTGGTTCTCGGGCTCCGATTGGTGGGTAGGGCTGGGATTCTGACTGGCTGTTGGTTCTCGGGCTCCGATTGGTGGGTAGGGCTGGGATTCTGACTGGCTGTTGGTTCTCGGGCTCCGATTGGTGGGTAGGGCTGGGATTCTGACTGGCTGTTGGTTCTCGGGCTCCGATTGGTGGGTAGGGCTGGGATTCTGACTGGCTGTTGGTTCTCGGGCTCCGATTGGTGGGTAGGGCTGGGATTCTGACTGGCTGTTGGTTCTCGGGCTCCGATTGGTGGGTAGGGCTGGGATTCTGACTGGCTGTTGGTTCTCGGGCTCCGATTGGTGGGTAGGGCTGGGATTCTGACTGGCTGTTGGTTCTCGGGCTCCGATTGGTGGGTAGGGCTGGGATTCTGACTGGCTGTTGGTTCTCGGGCTCCGATTGGTGGGTAGGGCTGGGATTCTGACTGGCTGTTGGTTCTCGGGCTCCGATTGGTGGGTAGGGCTGGGATTCTGACTGGCTGTTGGTTCTCGGGCTCCGATTGGTGGGTAGGGCTGGGATTCTGACTGGCTGTTGGTTCTCGGGCTCCGATTGGTGGGTAGGGCTGGGATTCTGACTGGCTGTTGGTTCTCGGGCTCCGATTGGTGGGTAGGGCTGGGATTCTGACTGGCTGTTGGTTCTCGGGCTCCGATTGGTGGGTAGGGCTGGGATTCTGACTGGCTGTTGGTTCTCGGGCTCCGATTGGTGGGTAGGGCTGGGATTCTGACTGGCTGTTGGTTCTCGGGCTCCGATTGGTGGGTAGGGCTGGGATTCTGACTGGCTGTTGGTTCTCGGGCTCCGATTGGTGGGTAGGGCTGGGATTCTGACTGGCTGTTGGTTCTCGGGCTCCGATTGGTGGGTAGGGCTGGGATTCTGACTGGCTGTTGGTTCTCGGGCTCCGATTGGTGGGTAGGGCTGGGATTCTGACTGGCTGTTGGTTCTCGGGCTCCGATTGGTGGGTAGGGCTGGGATTCTGACTGGCTGTTGGTTCTCGGGCTCCGATTGGTGGGTAGGGCTGGGATTCTGACTGGCTGTTGGTTCTCGGGCTCCGATTGGTGGGTAGGGCTGGGATTCTGACTGGCTGTTGGTTCTCGGGCTCCGATTGGTGGGTAGGGCTGGGATTCTGACTGGCTGTTGGTTCTCGGGCTCCGATTGGTGGGTAGGGCTGGGATTTTGACTGGCTGTTGGTTCTCGGGCTCCGATTGGTGGGTAGGGCTGGGATTTTGACTGGCTGTTGGTTCTCGGGCTCCGATTGGTGGGTAGGGCTGGGATTTTGACTGGCTGTTGGTTCTCGGGCTCCGATTGGTGGGTAGGGCTGGGATTCTGACTGGCTGTTGGTTCTCGGGCTCCGATTGGTGGGTAGGGCTGGGATTCTGACTGGCTGTTGGTTCTCGGGCTCCGATTGGTGGGTAGGGCTGGGATTCTGACTGGCTGTTGGTTCTCGGGCTCCGATTGGTGGGTAGGGCTGGGATTCTGACTGGCTGTTGGTTCTCGGGCTCCGATTGGTGGGTAGGGCTGGGATTCTGACTGGCTGTTGGTTCTCGGGCTCCGATTGGTGGGTAGGGCTGGGATTCTGACTGGCTGTTGGTTCTCGGGCTCCGATTGGTGGGTAGGGCTGGGATTCTGACTGGCTGTTGGTTCTCGGGCTCCGATTGGTGGGTAGGGCTGGGATTCTGACTGGCTGTTGGTTCTCGGGCTCCGATTGGTGGGTAGGGCTGGGATTCTGACTGGCTGTTGGTTCTCGGGCTCCGATTGGTGGGTAGGGCTGGGATTCTGACTGGCTGTTGGTTCTCGGGCTCCGATTGGTGGGTAGGGCTGGGATTCTGACTGGCTGTTGGTTCTCGGGCTCCGATTGGTGGGTAGGGCTGGGATTCTGACTGGCTGTTGGTTCTCGGGCTCCGATTGGTGGGTAGGGCTGGGATTCTGACTGGCTGTTGGTTCTCGGGCTCTGATTGGTGGGTAGGGCTGGGATTCTGACTGGCTGTTGGTTCTCGGGCTCTGATTGGTGTGTAGGGCTGGGATTCTGACTGGCTGTTGGTTCTCGGGCCTCTGATTGGTGGCTAGGGCTGGGATTCTGACTGGCTGTTGGTTCTCGTGCTCTGATTGGTGTGTAGGGCTGGGATTCTGATTGGCTGTTGGTTCTCGGGCTGTGATTGGTGGGTAGGGCTGGGATTCTGATTGGCTGTTGGTTCTCGGGTTCTGATTGGTGGGTAGGGCTGGGATTCTGACTGGCTGTTGGTTCTCGGGCTCTGATTGGTGGGTAGGGCTGGGATTCTGACTGGCTGTTGGTTCTCGGGCTGTGATTGGTGGGTAGGGCTGGGATTCTGACTGGCTGTTGGTTCTCAGGCTCTGATTGGTGGGTAGGGCTGGGATTCTGATTGGCTGTTGGTTTCTCTGGCTCTGATTGGTGGGTAGGGCTGGGATTCTGATTGGCTGTTTGTTCTCGGGCTCTGATTGGTGGGTAGGGCTGGGATTCTGATTGGCTGTTGGTTCTCGGGCTCTGATTGGCGGGTAGGGCTGGGATTCTGATTGGCTGTTGGTTCTCGGGCTCTGATTGGTGGTTAGGGCTGGGATTCTGATTGGCTGTTGGTTCTCGGGCTCTGATTGGTGGTTAGGGCGGGTAGGGCTGGGATTCTGATTGGCTGTTGGTTCTCGTGCTCTGATTGGTGGGTAGGGCTGGGATTCTGACTGGCTGTTGGTTCTCGGGCTCTGATTGGTGGGTAGGGCTGGGATTCTGACTGGCTGTTGGTTCTCGGGCTCTGATTGGTGGGTAGGGCTGGGATTCTGACTGGCTGTTGGTTCTCGGGCTCTGATTGGTGGGTAGGGCTGGGATTCTGACTGGCTGTTGGTTCTCGGGCTCCGATTGGTGGGTAGGGCTGGGATTCTGACTGGCTGTTGGTTCTCGGGCTCCGATTGGTGGGTAGGGCTGGGATTCTGACTGGCTGTTGGTTCTCGGGCTCCGATTGGTGGGTAGGGCTGGGATTCTGACTGGCTGTTGGTTCTCGGGCTCCGATTGGTGGGTAGGGCTGGGATTCTGACTGGCTGTTGGTTCTCGGGCTCCGATTGGTGGGTAGGGCTGGGATTCTGACTGGCTGTTGGTTCTCGGGCTCCGATTGGTGGGTAGGGCTGGGATTCTGACTGGCTGTTGGTTCTCGGGCTCTGATTGGTGGTTAGGGCGGGTAGGGCAGGGATTCTGATTGGCTGTTGGTTCTCGGGCTCTGATTGGTGGGTAGGGCAGGGATTCTGACTGGCTGTTGGTTCTCGGGCTCTGATTGGTGGGTCGGGCTGGGATTCTGACTGGCTGTTGGTTCTCGGGCTCTGATTGGTGGGTCGGGCTGGGATTCTGACTGGCTGTTGGTTCTCGGGCTCTGATTGGTGGGTCGGGCTGGGATTCTGACTGGCTGTTGGTTCTCGGGCTCTGAATGGTGGGTCGGGCTGGGATTCTGACTGGCTGTTGGTTCTCGGGCTCCGATTGGTGGGTCGGGCTGGGATTCTGACTGGCTGTTGGTTCTCGGGCTCCGATTGGTGGGTAGGGCTGGGATTCTGACTGGCTGTTGGTTCTCGGGCTCCGATTGGTGGGTAGGGCTGGGATTCTGACTGGCTGTTGGTTCTCGGGCTCCGATTGGTGGGTAGGGCTGGGATTCTGACTGGCTGTTGGTTCTCGGGCTCCGATTGGTGGGTAGGGCTGGGATTCTGACTGGCTGTTGGTTCTCGGGCTCCGATTGGTGGGTAGGGCTGGGATTCTGACTGGCTGTTGGTTCTCGGGGTCCGATTGGTGGGTAGGGCTGGGATTCTGACTGGCTGTTGGTTCTCGGGGTCCGATTGGTGGGTAGGGCTGGGATTCTGACTGGCTGTTGGTTCTCGGGGTCCGATTGGTGGGTAGGGCTGGGATTCTGACTGGCTGTTGGTTCTCGGGGTCCGATTGGTGGGTAGGGCTGGGATTCTGACTGGCTGTTGGTTCTCGGGCTGTGATTGGTGGGTAGGGCTGGGATTCTGACTGGCTGTTGGTTCTCGGGCTGTGATTGGTGGGTAGGGATGGGATTCTGACTGGCTGTTGGTTCTCGGGCTCTTATTGGTGGGTAGGGCTGGGATTCTGACTGGCTGTTGGTTCTCGGGCTCTGATTGGTGGGTAGGGCTGGGATTCTGATTGGCTGTTGGTTCTCGGGCTCTGATTGGTGGTTAGGGCGGGTAGGGCTGGGATTCTGATTGGCTGTTGGTTCTCGGGCTCTGATTGGTGGGTAGGGCTGGGATTCTGACTGGCTGTTGGTTCTCGGGCTCTGATTGGTGGGTAGGGCTGGGATTCTGACTGGCTGTTGGTTCTCGTGCTCTGATTGGTGGGTAGGGCTGGGATTCTGACTTGCTGTTGGTTCTCGGGCTCTGATTGGTGGTTAGGGCGGGTAGGGCAGGGATTCTGATTGGCTGTTGGTTCTCGGGCTCTGATTGGTGGGTCGGGCTGGGATTCTGACTGGCTGTTGGTTCTCGGGCTCTGATTGGTGGGTCGGGCTGGGATTCTTACTGGCTGTTCGTTCTCGGGCTCCGATTGGTGGGTCGGGCTGGGATTCTGACTGGCTGTTGGTTCTCGGGCTCCGATTGGTGGGTCGGGCTGGGATTCTGACTGGCTGTTGGTTCTCGGGCTCCGATTGGTGGGTCGGGCTGGGATTCTGACTGGCTGTTGGTTCTCGGGCTCCGATTGGTGGGTAGGGCTGGGATTCTGACTGGCTGTTGGTTCTCGGGCTCCGATTGGTGGGTAGGGCTGGGATTCTGACTGGCTGTTGGTTCTCGGGCTCCGATTGGTGGGTAGGGCTGGGATTCTGACTGGCTGTTGGTTCTCGGGCTCCGATTGGTGGGTAGGGATGGGATTCTGACTGGCTGTTGGTTCTCGGGCTCCGATTGGTGGGTAGGGCTGGGATTCTGACTGGCTGTTGGTTCTCGGGCTCCGATTGGTGGGTAGGGCTGGGATTCTGACTGGCTGTTGGTTCTCGGGCTCCGATTGGTGGGTAGGGCTGGGATTCTGACTGGCTGTTGGTTCTCGGGCTCCGATTGGTGGGTAGGGCTGGGATTCTGACTGGCTGTTGGTTCTCGGGCTCCGATTGGTGGGTAGGGCTGGGATTCTGACTGGCTGTTGGTTCTCGGGCTCCGATTGGTGGGTAGGGCTGGGATTCTGATTGGCTGTTGGTTCTCGGGCTCTGATTGGTGGCTAGGGCTGGGATTCTGACTGGCTGTTGGTTCTCGGGCTCTGATTGGTGGGTAGGGCTGGGATTCTGACTGGCTGTTGGTTCTCGGGCTCTGATTGGTGTGTAGGGCTGGGATTCTGACTGGCTGTTGGTTCTCGGGCTCTGATTGGTGGCTAGGGCTGGGATTCTGACTGGCTGTTGGTTCTCGTGCTCTGATTGGTGTGTAGGGCTGGGATTCTGATTGGCTGTTGGTTCTCGGGCTGTGATTGGTGGGTAGGGCTGGGATTCTGATTGGCTGTTGGTTCTCGGGCTCTGATTGGTGGGTAGGGCTGGGATTCTGATTGGCTGTTGGTTCTCGGGCTCTGATTGGCGGGTAGGGCTGGGATTCTGATTGGCTGTTGGTTCTCGGGCTCTGATTGGTGGTTAGGGCTGGGATTCTGATTGGCTGTTGGTTCTCGGGCTCTGATTGGTGGTTAGGGCGGGTAGGGCTGGGATTCTGATTGGCTGTTGGTTCTCGTGCTCTGATTGGTGGGTAGGGCTGGGATTCTGACTGGCTGTTGGTTCTCGGGCTCTGATTGGTGGGTAGGGCTGGGATTCTGACTGGCTGTTGGTTCTCGGGCTCTGATTGGTGGGTAGGGCTGGGATTCTGACTGGCTGTTGGTTCTCGGGCTCTGATTGGTGGGTAGGGCTGGGATTCTGACTGGCTGTTGGTTCTCGGGCTCCGATTGGTGGGTAGGGCTGGGATTCTGACTGGCTGTTGGTTCTCGGGCTCCGATTGGTGGGTAGGGCTGGGATTCTGACTGGCTGTTGGTTCTCGGGCTCCGATTGGTGGGTAGGGCTGGGATTCTGACTGGCTGTTGGTTCTCGGGCTCCGATTGGTGGGTAGGGCTGGGATTCTGACTGGCTGTTGGTTCTCGGGCTCCGATTGGTGGGTAGGGCTGGGATTCTGACTGGCTGTTGGTTCTCGGGCTCCGATTGGTGGGTAGGGCTGGGATTCTGACTGGCTGTTGGTTCTCGGGCTCTGATTGGTGGTTAGGGCGGGTAGGGCAGGGATTCTGATTGGCTGTTGGTTCTCGGGCTCTGATTGGTGGGTAGGGCAGGGATTCTGACTGGCTGTTGGTTCTCGGGCTCTGATTGGTGGGTCGGGCTGGGATTCTGACTGGCTGTTGGTTCTCGGGCTCTGATTGGTGGGTAGGGCTGGGATTCTGACTGGCTGTTGGTTCTCGGGCTCCGATTGGTGGGTAGGGCTGGGATTCTGACTGGCTGTTGGTTCTCGGGGTCCGATTGGTGGGTAGGGCTGGGATTCTGACTGGCTGTTGGTTCTCGGGGTCCGATTGGTGGGTAGGGCTGGGATTCTGACTGGCTGTTGGTTCTCGGGGTCCGATTGGTGGGTAGGGCTGGGATTCTGACTGGCTGTTGGTTCTCGGGGTCCGATTGGTGGGTAGGGCTGGGATTCTGACTGGCTGTTGGTTCTCGGGCTGTGATTGGTGGGTAGGGCTGGGATTCTGACTGGCTGTTGGTTCTCGGGCTGTGATTGGTGGGTAGGGATGGGATTCTGACTGGCTGTTGGTTCTCGGGCTCTTATTGGTGGGTAGGGCTGGGATTCTGACTGGCTGTTGGTTCTCGGGCTCTGATTGGTGGGTAGGGCTGGGATTCTGATTGGCTGTTGGTTCTCGGGCTCTGATTGGTGGTTAGGGCGGGTAGGGCTGGGATTCTGATTGGCTGTTGGTTCTCGGGCTCTGATTGGTGGGTAGGGCTGGGATTCTGACTGGCTGTTGGTTCTCGGGCTCTGATTGGTGGGTAGGGCTGGGATTCTGACTGGCTGTTGGTTCTCGTGCTCTGATTGGTGGGTAGGGCTGGGATTCTGACTTGCTGTTGGTTCTCGGGCTCTGATTGGTGGTTAGGGCGGGTAGGGCAGGGATTCTGATTGGCTGTTGGTTCTCGGGCTCTGATTGGTGGGTCGGGCTGGGATTCTGACTGGCTGTTGGTTCTCGGGCTCTGATTGGTGGGTCGGGCTGGGATTCTTACTGGCTGTTCGTTCTCGGGCTCCGATTGGTGGGTCGGGCTGGGATTCTGACTGGCTGTTGGTTCTCGGGCTCCGATTGGTGGGTCGGGCTGGGATTCTGACTGGCTGTTGGTTCTCGGGCTCCGATTGGTGGGTCGGGCTGGGATTCTGACTGGCTGTTGGTTCTCGGGCTCCGATTGGTGGGTAGGGCTGGGATTCTGACTGGCTGTTGGTTCTCGGGCTCCGATTGGTGGGTAGGGCTGGGATTCTGACTGGCTGTTGGTTCTCGGGCTCCGATTGGTGGGTAGGGATGGGATTCTGACTGGCTGTTGGTTCTCGGGCTCCGATTGGTGGGTAGGGATGGGATTCTGACTGGCTGTTGGTTCTCGGGCTCCGATTGGTGGGTAGGGCTGGGATTCTGACTGGCTGTTGGTTCTCGGGCTCCGATTGGTGGGTAGGGCTGGGATTCTGACTGGCTGTTGGTTCTCGGGCTCCGATTGGTGGGTAGGGCTGGGATTCTGACTGGCTGTTGGTTCTCGGGCTCCGATTGGTGGGTAGGGCTGGGATTCTGACTGGCTGTTGGTTCTCGGGCTCCGATTGGTGGGTAGGGCTGGGATTCTGACTGGCTGTTGGTTCTCGGGCTCCGATTGGTGGGTAGGGCTGGGATTCTGACTGGCTGTTGGTTCTCGGGCTCTGATTGGTGGCTAGGGCTGGGATTCTGACTGGCTGTTGGTTCTCGTGCTCTGATTGGTGTGTAGGGCTGGGATTCTGACTGGCTGTTGGTTCTCGGGCTCTGATTGGTGGCTAGGGCTGGGATTCTGACTGGCTGTTGGTTCTCGTGCTCTGATTGGTGGGTAGGGCTGGGATTCTGATTGGCTGTTGGTTCTCGGGCTGTGATTGGTGGGTAGGGCTGGGATTCTGATTGGCTGTTGGTTCTCGGGCTCTGATTGGTGGGTAGGGCTGGGATTCTGATTGGCTGTTGGTTCTCGGGCTCTGATTGGCGGGTAGGGCTGGGATTCTGATTGGCTGTTGGTTCTCGGGCTCTGATTGGTGGTTAGGGCTGGGATTCTGATTGGCTGTTGGTTCTCGGGCTCTGATTGGTGGTTAGGGCGGGTAGGGCTGGGATTCTGATTGGCTGTTGGTTCTCGTGCTCTGATTGGTGGGTAGGGCTGGGATTCTGACTGGCTGTTGGTTCTCGGGCTCTGATTGGTGGGTAGGGCTGGGATTCTGACTGGCTGTTGGTTCTCGGGCTCTGATTGGTGGGTAGGGCTGGGATTCTGACTGGCTGTTGGTTCTCGGGCTCTGATTGGAGGGTAGGGCTGGGATTCTGACTGGCTGTTGGTTCTCGGGCTCCGATTGGTGGGTAGGGCTGGGATTCTGACTGGCTGTTGGTTCTCGGGCTCCGATTGGTGGGTAGGGCTGGGATTCTGACTGGCTGTTGGTTCTCGGGCTCCGATTGGTGGGTAGGGCTGGGATTCTGACTGGCTGTTGGTTCTCGGGCTCCGATTGGTGGGTAGGGCTGGGATTCTGACTGGCTGTTGGTTCTCGGGCTCCGATTGGTGGGTAGGGCTGGGATTCTGACTGGCTGTTGGTTCTCGGGCTCCGATTGGTGGGTAGGGCTGGGATTCTGACTGGCTGTTGGTTCTCGGGCTCTGATTGGTGGTTAGGGCGGGTAGGGCAGGGATTCTGATTGGCTGTTGGTTCTCGGGCTCTGATTGGTGGGTAGGGCAGGGATTCTGACTGGCTGTTGGTTCTCGGGCTCTGATTGGTGGGTCGGGCTGGGATTCTGACTGGCTGTTGGTTCTCGGGCTCTGATTGGTGGGTCGGGCTGGGATTCTGACTGGCTGTTGGTTCTCGGGCTCTGATTGGTGGGTCGGGCTGGGATTCTGACTGGCTGTTGGTTCTCGGGCTCTGAATGGTGGGTCGGGCTGGGATTCTGACTGGCTGTTGGTTCTCGGGCTCCGATTGGTGGGTCGGGCTGGGATTCTGACTGGCTGTTGGTTCTCGGGCTCCGATTGGTGGGTCGGGCTGGGATTCTGACTGGCTGTTGGTTCTCGGGCTCCGATTGGTGGGTAGGGCTGGGATTCTGACTGGCTGTTGGTTCTCGGGCTCCGATTGGTGGGTAGGGCTGGGATTCTGACTGGCTGTTGGTTCTCGGGCTCCGATTGGTGGGTAGGGCTGGGATTCTGACTGGCTGTTGGTTCTCGGGCTCCGATTGGTGGGTAGGGCTGGGATTCTGACTGGCTGTTGGTTCTCGGGCTCCGATTGGTGGGTAGGGCTGGGATTCTGACTGGCTGTTGGTTCTCGGGGTCCGATTGGTGGGTAGGGCTGGGATTCTGACTGGCTGTTGGTTCTCGGGGTCCGATTGGTGGGTAGGGCTGGGATTCTGACTGGCTGTTGGTTCTCGGGGTCCGATTGGTGGGTAGGGCTGGGATTCTGACTGGCTGTTGGTTCTCGGGGTCCGATTGGTGGGTAGGGCTGGGATTCTGACTGGCTGTTGGTTCTCGGGCTGTGATTGGTGGGTAGGGCTGGGATTCTGACTGGCTGTTGGTTCTCGGGCTGTGATTGGTGGGTAGGGATGGGATTCTGACTGGCTGTTGGTTCTCGGGCTCTTATTGGTGGGTAGGGCTGGGATTCTGACTGGCTGTTGGTTCTCGGGCTCTGATTGGTGGGTAGGGCTGGGATTCTGATTGGCTGTTGGTTCTCGGGCTCTGATTGGTGGTTAGGGCGGGTAGGGCTGGGATTCTGATTGGCTGTTGGTTCTCGGGCTCTGATTGGTGGGTAGGGCTGGGATTCTGACTGGCTGTTGGTTCTCGGGCTCTGATTGGTGGGTAGGGCTGGGATTCTGACTGGCTGTTGGTTCTCGTGCTCTGATTGGTGGGTAGGGCTGGGATTCTGACTTGCTGTTGGTTCTCGGGCTCTGATTGGTGGTTAGGGCGGGTAGGGCAGGGATTCTGATTGGCTGTTGGTTCTCGGGCTCTGATTGGTGGGTCGGGCTGGGATTCTGACTGGCTGTTGGTTCTCGGGCTCTGATTGGTGGGTCGGGCTGGGATTCTTACTGGCTGTTCGTTCTCGGGCTCCGATTGGTGGGTCGGGCTGGGATTCTGACTGGCTGTTGGTTCTCGGGCTCCGATTGGTGGGTCGGGCTGGGATTCTGACTGGCTGTTGGTTCTCGGGCTCCGATTGGTGGGTAGGGCTGGGATTCTGACTGGCTGTTGGTTCTCGGGCTCCGATTGGTGGGTAGGGCTGGGATTCTGACTGGCTGTTGGTTCTCGGGCTCCGATTGGTGGGTAGGGCTGGGATTCTGACTGGCTGTTGGTTCTCGGGCTCCGATTGGTGGGTAGGGCTGGGATTCTGACTGGCTGTTGGTTCTCGGGCTCCGATTGGTGGGTAGGGCTGGGATTCTGACTGGCTGTTGGTTCTCGGGCTCCGATTGGTGGGTAGGGCTGGGATTCTGACTGGCTGTTGGTTCTCGGGCTCCGATTGGTGGGTAGGGCTGGGATTCTGACTGGCTGTTGGTTCTCGGGCTCCGATTGGTGGGTAGGGCTGGGATTCTGACTGGCTGTTGGTTCTCGGGCTCCGATTGGTGGGTAGGGCTGGGATTCTGACTGGCTGTTGGTTCTCGGGCTCTGATTGGTGGGTAGGGCTGGGATTCTGACTGGCTGTTGGTTCTCGGGCTCTGATTGGTGAGTAGGGCTGGGATTCTGACTGGCTGTTGGTTCTCGGGCTCTGATTGGTGGGTAGGGCTGGGATTCTGACTGGCTGTTGGTTCTCGGGCTCTGATTGGTGGGTAGGGCTGGGATTCTGACTGGCTGTTGGTTCTCGGGCTCTGATTGGTGGGTAGGGCTGGGATTCTGATTGGCTGTTGGTTCTCGGGCTCTGATTGGTGGGTAGGGCTGGGATTCTGACTGGCTGTTGGTTCTCGGGCTCTGATTGGTGGGTAGGGCTGGGATTCTGACTGGCTGTTGGTTCTCGTGCTCTGATTGGTGTGTAGGGCTGGGATTCTGACTGGCTGTTGGTTCTCGGGCTCTGATTGGTGGCTAGGGCTGGGATTCTGACTGGCTGTTGGTTCTCGTGCTCTGATTGGTGTGTAGGGCTGGGATTCTGATTGGCTGTTGGTTCTCGGGCTGTGATTGGTGGGTAGGGCTGGGATTCTGATTGGCTGTTGGTTCTCGGGTTCTGATTGGTAGGTAGGGCTGGGATTCTGACTGGCTGTTGGTTCTCGGGCTCTGATTGGTGGGTAGGGCTGGGATTCTGACTGGCTGTTGGTTCTCGGGCTGTGATTGGTGGGTAGGGCTGGGATTCTGACTGGCTGTTGGTTCTCAGGCTCTGATTGGTGGGTAGGGCTGGGATTCTGATTGGCTGTTGGTTCTCTGGCTCTGATTGGTGGGTAGGGCTGGGATTCTGATTGGCTGTTTGTTCTCGGGCTCTGATTGGTGGGTAGGGCTGGGATTCTGATTGGCTGTTGGTTCTCGGGCTCTGATTGGCGGGTAGGGCTGGGATTCTGATTGGCTGTTGGTTCTCGGGCTCTGATTGGTGGTTAGGGCTGGGATTCTGATTGGCTGTTGGTTCTCGGGCTCTGATTGGTGGTTAGGGCGGGTAGGGCTGGGATTCTGATTGGCTGTTGGTTCTCGTGCTCTGATTGGTGGGTAGGGCTGGGATTCTGACTGGCTGTTGGTTCTCGGGCTCTGATTGGTGGGTAGGGCTGGGATTCTGACTGGCTGTTGGTTCTCGGGCTCTGATTGGTGGGTAGGGCTGGGATTCTGACTGGCTGTTGGTTCTCGGGCTCTGATTGGTGGGTAGGGCTGGGATTCTGACTGGCTGTTGGTTCTCGGGCTCCGATTGGTGGGTAGGGCTGGGATTCTGACTGGCTGTTGGTTCTCGGGCTCCGATTGGTGGGTAGGGCTGGGATTCTGACTGGCTGTTGGTTCTCGGGCTCCGATTGGTGGGTAGGGCTGGGATTCTGACTGGCTGTTGGTTCTCGGGCTCCGATTGGTGGGTAGGGCTGGGATTCTGACTGGCTGTTGGTTCTCGGGCTCCGATTGGTGGGTAGGGCTGGGATTCTGACTGGCTGTTGGTTCTCGGGCTCTGATTGGTGGTTAGGGTGGGTAGGGCAGGGATTCTGATTGGCTGTTGGTTCTCGGGCTCTGATTGGTGGGTAGGGCAGGGATTCTGACTGGCTGTTGGTTCTCGGGCTCTGATTGGTGGGTCGGGCTGGGATTCTGACTGGCTGTTGGTTCTCGGGCTCTGATTGGTGGGTCGGGCTGGGATTCTGACTGGCTGTTGGTTCTCGGGCTCTGATTGGTGGGTCGGGCTGGGATTCTGACTGGCTGTTGGTTCTCGGGCTCTGAATGGTGGGTCGGGCTGGGATTCTGACTGGCTGTTGGTTCTCGGGCTCCGATTGGTGGGTCGGGCTGGGATTCTGACTGGCTGTTGGTTCTCGGGCTCCGATTGGTGGGTCGGGCTGGGATTCTGACTGGCTGTTGGTTCTCGGGCTCCGATTGGTGGGTAGGGCTGGGATTCTGACTGGCTGTTGGTTCTCGGGCTCCGATTGGTGGGTAGGGCTGGGATTCTGACTGGCTGTTGGTTCTCGGGCTCCGATTGGTGGGTAGGGCTGGGATTCTGACTGGCTGTTGGTTCTCGGGCTCCGATTGGTGGGTAGGGCTGGGATTCTGACTGGCTGTTGGTTCTCGGGCTCCGATTGGTGGGTAGGGCTGGGATTCTGACTGGCTGTTGGTTCTCGGGGTCCGATTGGTGGGTAGGGCTGGGATTCTGACTGGCTGTTGGTTCTCGGGGTCCGATTGGTGGGTAGGGCTGGGATTCTGACTGGCTGTTGGTTCTCGGGGTCCGATTGGTGGGTAGGGCTGGGATTCTGACTGGCTGTTGGTTCTCGGGGTCCGATTGGTGGGTAGGGCTGGGATTCTGACTGGCTGTTGGTTCTCGGGCTGTGATTGGTGGGTAGGGCTGGGATTCTGACTGGCTGTTGGTTCTCGGGCTGTGATTGGTGGGTAGGGATGGGATTCTGACTGGCTGTTGGTTCTCGGGCTCTTATTGGTGGGTAGGGCTGGGATTCTGACTGGCTGTTGGTTCTCGGGCTCTGATTGGTGGGTAGGGCTGGGATTCTGATTGGCTGTTGGTTCTCGGGCTCTGATTGGTGGTTAGGGCGGGTAGGGCTGGGATTCTGATTGGCTGTTGGTTCTCGGGCTCTGATTGGTGGGTAGGGCTGGGATTCTGACTGGCTGTTGGTTCTCGGGCTCTGATTGGTGGGTAGGGCTGGGATTCTGACTGGCTGTTGGTTCTCGTGCTCTGATTGGTGGGTAGGGCTGGGATTCTGACTTGCTGTTGGTTCTCGGGCTCTGATTGGTGGTTAGGGCGGGTAGGGCAGGGATTCTGATTGGCTGTTGGTTCTCGGGCTCTGATTGGTGGGTCGGGCTGGGATTCTGACTGGCTGTTGGTTCTCGGGCTCTGATTGGTGGGTCGGGCTGGGATTCTTACTGGCTGTTCGTTCTCGGGCTCCGATTGGTGGGTCGGGCTGGGATTCTGACTGGCTGTTGGTTCTCGGGCTCCGATTGGTGGGTCGGGCTGGGATTCTGACTGGCTGTTGGTTCTCGGGCTCCGATTGGTGGGTCGGGCTGGGATTCTGACTGGCTGTTGGTTCTCGGGCTCCGATTGGTGGGTAGGGCTGGGATTCTGACTGGCTGTTGGTTCTCGGGCTCCGATTGGTGGGTAGGGCTGGGATTCTGACTGGCTGTTGGTTCTCGGGCTCCGATTGGTGGGTAGGGCTGGGATTCTGACTGGCTGTTGGTTCTCGGGCTCCGATTGGTGGGTAGGGCTGGGATTCTGACTGGCTGTTGGTTCTCGGGCTCCGATTGGTGGGTAGGGCTGGGATTCTGACTGGCTGTTGGTTCTCGGGCTCCGATTGGTGGGTAGGGCTGGGATTCTGACTGGCTGTTGGTTCTCGGGCTCCGATTGGTGGTTAGGGCTGGGATTCTGATTGGCTGTTGGTTCTCGGGCTCCGATTGGTGGTTAGGGCTGGGATTCTGATTGGCTGTTAGTTCTCGGGCTCTGATTGGTGGTTAGGGTGGGTAGGGCTGGGATTCTGACTGGCTGTTGGTTCTCGGGCTCTGATTGGTGGGTAGGGCTGGGATTCTGACTGGCTGTTGGTTCTCGGGCTCTGATTGGTGGGTAGGGCTGGGATTCTGACTGGCTGTTGGTTCTCGGGCTCCGATTGGTGGGTAGGGCTGGGATTCTGACTGGCTGTTGGTTCTCGGGCTCCGATTGGTGGGTAGGGCTGGGATTCTGACTGGCTGTTGGTTCTCGGGCTCCGATTGGTGGGTAGGGCTGGGATTCTGACTGGCTGTTGGTTCTCGGGCTCCGATTGGTGGGTAGGGCTGGGATTCTGACTGGCTGTTGGTTCTCGGGCTCCGATTGGTGGGTAGGGCTGGGATTCTGACTGGCTGTTGGTTCTCGGGCTCCGATTGGTGGGTAGGGCTGGGATTCTGACTGGCTGTTGGTTCTCGTGCTCCGATTGGTGGGTAGGGCTGGGATTCTGACTGGCTGTTGGTTCTCGTGCTCCGATTGGTGGGTAGGGCTGGGATTCTGACTGGCTGTTGGTTCTCGGGCTCCGATTGGTGGGTAGGGCTGGGATTCTGACTGGCTGTTGGTTCTCGGGCTCTGATTGGTGGGTAGGGCGGGTAGGGCTGGGATTCTGATTGGCTGTTGGTTCTCGGGCTCTGATTGGTGGGTAGGGCTGGGATTCTGATTGGCTGTTGGTTATCGGGCTCTGATTGGTGGTTAGGGCGGGTAGGGCTGGGATTCTGATTGGCTGTTGGTTCTCGGGCTGTGATTGGTGGGTAGGGCTGGGATTCTGATTGGCTGTTGGTTCTCGGGCTGTGATTGGTGGTTAGGGCTGGGATTCAGATTGGCTGTTGGTTCTCGGGCTCTGATTGGTGGGTAGGGCTGGGATTCTGATTGGCTGTTGGTTCTCGGGCTCTGATTGGTGGGTAGGGCTAGGATTCTGATTGGCTGTTGGTTCTCGGGCTCTGATTGGTAGTTAGGGCTGGGATTCTGATTGGCTGTTAGTTCTCGGGCTCTGATTGGTGGTTAGGGCTGGTAGGGCTGGGATTCTGACTGGCTGTTGGTTCTCAGGCTCGGATTGGTGGGTAGGGCTGGGATTCTGACTGGCTGTTGGTTCTCGGGCTCTGATTGGTGGTTAGGGCTGTGATTCCGATTGGCTGTTGGTTCTCGGGCTCTGATTGGTAGTTATGGCTGGGATTCTGATTGGCTGTTAGTTCTCTGGCTCTGATTGGTGGTTAGGGTGGGTAGGGCTGGGATTCTGACTGGCTGTTGGTTCTCGGGCTCTGATTGGTGGGTAGGGCTGGGATTCTGACTGGCTGTTGGTTCTCGGGCTCTGATTGGTGGGTAGGGCTGGGATTCTGATTGGCTGTTGGTTCTCGGGCTGTGATTGGTGGGTAGGGCTGGGATTCTGATTGGCTGTTGGTTCTCGTGCTCTGATTGGTAGTTAGGGCTGGGATTCTGATTGGCTGTTAGTTCTCGGGCTCTGATTGGTGGTTAGGGCGGTTGGGCTGGGATTCTGACTGGCTGTTGGTTCTCGGGCTCTGATTGGTGGGTAGGGCTGGGATTCTGACTGGCTGTTGGTTCTCGGGCTGTGATTGGTGGGTAGGGCTGGGATTCTGATTGGCTGTTGGTTCTCGTGCTCTGATTGGTGGGTAGGGCTGGGATTCTGACTGGCTGTTGGTTCTCGGGCTCTGATTGGTGGGTAGGGCTGGGATTCTGACTGGCTGTTGGTTCTCGGGCTCTGATTGGTGGGTAGTGCTGGGATTCTGACTGGCTGTTGGTTCTCGGGCTGTGATTGGTGGGTAGGGCTGGGATTTTGACTGGCTGTTGGTTCTCGGGCTCTGATTGGTGGGTAGTGCTGGGATTCTGACTGGCTGTTGGCTCTCGGGCTCTGATTTGTGGGTAGGAGTGGGATTCTGACTGGCTGTTGGTTCTCGGGCTGTGATTGGTGGGTAGGGCTGGGATTCTGACTGGCTGTTGGTTCTCGGGCTGTGATTGGTGGGTAGGGCTGGGATTCTGACTGGCTGTTGGTTCTCGGGCTCCGATTGGTGGGTAGGGCTGGGATTCTGACTGGCTGTTGGTTCTCGGGCTCCGATTGGTGGGTAGGGCTGGGATTCTGACTGGCTGTTGGTTCTCGGGCTCCGATTGGTGGGTAGGGCTGGGATTCTGACTGGCTGTTGGTTCTCGGGCTCCGATTGGTGGGTAGGGCTGGGATTCTGACTGGCTGTTGGTTCTCGGGCTCCGATTGGTGGGTAGGGCTGGGATTCTGACTGGCTGTTGGTTCTCGGGCTCCGATTGGTGGGTAGGGCTGGGATTCTGACTGGCTGTTGGTTCTCGGGCTCCGATTGGTGGGTAGGGCTGGGATTCTGACTGGCTGTTGGTTCTCGGGCTCCGATTGGTGGGTAGGGCTGGGATTCTGACTGGCTGTTGGTTCTCGGGCTCCGATTGGTGGGTAGGGCTGGGATTCTGACTGGCTGTTGGTTCTCGGGCTCCGATTGGTGGGTAGGGCTGGGATTCTGACTGGCTGTTGGTTCTCGGGCTCCGATTGGTGGGTAGGGCTGGGATTCTGACTGGCTGTTGGTTCTCGGGCTCCGATTGGTGGGTAGGGCTGGGATTCTGACTGGCTGTTGGTTCTCGGGCTCCGATTGGTGGGTAGGGCTGGGATTCTGACTGGCTGTTGGTTCTCGGGCTCCGATTGGTGGGTAGGGCTGGGATTCTGACTGGCTGTTGGTTCTCGGGCTCCGATTGGTGGGTAGGGCTGGGATTCTGACTGGCTGTTGGTTCTCGGGCTCCGATTGGTGGGTAGGGCTGGGATTCTGACTGGCTGTTGGTTCTCGGGCTCCGATTGGTGGGTAGGGCTGGGATTCTGACTGGCTGTTGGTTCTCGGGCTCCGATTGGTGGGTAGGGCTGGGATTCTGACTGGCTGTTGGTTCTCGGGCTCCGATTGGTGGGTAGGGCTGGGATTCTGACTGGCTGTTGGTTCTCGGGCTCCGATTGGTGGGTAGGGCTGGGATTCTGACTGGCTGTTGGTTCTCGGGCTCCGATTGGTGGGTAGGGCTGGGATTCTGACTGGCTGTTGGTTCTCGGGCTCCGATTGGTGGGTAGGGCTGGGATTCTGACTGGCTGTTGGTTCTCGGGCTCCGATTGGTGGGTAGGGCTGGGATTCTGACTGGCTGTTGGTTCTCGGGCTCCGATTGGTGGGTAGGGCTGGGATTCTGACTGGCTGTTGGTTCTCGGGCTCCGATTGGTGGGTAGGGCTGGGATTCTGACTGGCTGTTGGTTCTCGGGCTCCGATTGGTGGGTAGGGCTGGGATTCTGACTGGCTGTTGGTTCTCGGGCTCCGATTGGTGGGTAGGGCTGGGATTCTGACTGGCTGTTGGTTCTCGGGCTCCGATTGGTGGGTAGGGCTGGGATTCTGACTGGCTGTTGGTTCTCGGGCTCCGATTGGTGGGTAGGGCTGGGATTCTGACTGGCTGTTGGTTCTCGGGCTCCGATTGGTGGGTAGGGCTGGGATTCTGACTGGCTGTTGGTTCTCGGGCTCCGATTGGTGGGTAGGGCTGGGATTCTGACTGGCTGTTGGTTCTCGGGCTCCGATTGGTGGGTAGGGCTGGGATTCTGACTGGCTGTTGGTTCTCGGGCTCCGATTGGTGGGTAGGGCTGGGATTCTGACTGGCTGTTGGTTCTCGGGCTCCGATTGGTGGGTAGGGCTGGGATTCTGACTGGCTGTTGGTTCTCGGGCTCCGATTGGTGGGTAGGGCTGGGATTCTGACTGGCTGTTGGTTCTCGGGCTCCGATTGGTGGGTAGGGCTGGGATTCTGACTGGCTGTTGGTTCTCGGGCTCCGATTGGTGGGTAGGGCTGGGATTCTGACTGGCTGTTGGTTCTCGGGCTCCGATTGGTGGGTAGGGCTGGGATTCTGACTGGCTGTTGGTTCTCGGGCTCCGATTGGTGGGTAGGGCTGGGATTCTGACTGGCTGTTGGTTCTCGGGCTCCGATTGGTGGGTAGGGCTGGGATTCTGACTGGCTGTTGGTTCTCGGGCTCCGATTGGTGGGTAGGGCTGGGATTCTGACTGGCTGTTGGTTCTCGGGCTCCGATTGGTGGGTAGGGCTGGGATTCTGACTGGCTGTTGGTTCTCGGGCTCCGATTGGTGGGTAGGGCTGGGATTCTGACTGGCTGTTGGTTCTCGGGCTCCGATTGGTGGGTAGGGCTGGGATTCTGACTGGCTGTTGGTTCTCGGGCTCCGATTGGTGGGTAGGGCTGGGATTCTGACTGGCTGTTGGTTCTCGGGCTCCGATTGGTGGGTAGGGCTGGGATTCTGACTGGCTGTTGGTTCTCGGGCTCCGATTGGTGGGTAGGGCTGGGATTCTGACTGGCTGTTGGTTCTCGGGCTCCGATTGGTGGGTAGGGCTGGGATTCTGACTGGCTGTTGGTTCTCGGGCTCCGATTGGTGGGTAGGGCTGGGATTCTGACTGGCTGTTGGTTCTCGGGCTCCGATTGGTGGGTAGGGCTGGGATTCTGACTGGCTGTTGGTTCTCGGGCTCCGATTGGTGGGTAGGGCTGGGATTCTGACTGGCTGTTGGTTCTCGGGCTCCGATTGGTGGGTAGGGCTGGGATTCTGACTGGCTGTTGGTTCTCGGGCTCCGATTGGTGGGTAGGGCTGGGATTCTGACTGGCTGTTGGTTCTCGGGCTCCGATTGGTGGGTAGGGCTGGGATTCTGACTGGCTGTTGGTTCTCGGGCTCCGATTGGTGGGTAGGGCTGGGATTCTGACTGGCTGTTGGTTCTCGGGCTCCGATTGGTGGGTAGGGCTGGGATTCTGACTGGCTGTTGGTTCTCGGGCTCCGATTGGTGGGTAGGGCTGGGATTCTGACTGGCTGTTGGTTCTCGGGCTCCGATTGGTGGGTAGGGCTGGGATTCTGACTGGCTGTTGGTTCTCGGGCTCCGATTGGTGGGTAGGGCTGGGATTCTGACTGGCTGTTGGTTCTCGGGCTCCGATTGGTGGGTAGGGCTGGGATTCTGACTGGCTGTTGGTTCTCGGGCTCCGATTGGTGGGTAGGGCTGGGATTCTGACTGGCTGTTGGTTCTCGGGCTCCGATTGGTGGGTAGGGCTGGGATTCTGACTGGCTGTTGGTTCTCGGGCTCCGATTGGTGGGTAGGGCTGGGATTCTGACTGGCTGTTGGTTCTCGGGCTCCGATTGGTGGGTAGGGCTGGGATTCTGACTGGCTGTTGGTTCTCGGGCTCCGATTGGTGGTTAGGGCTGGGATTCTGACTGGCTGTTAGTTCTCGGGCTCCGATTGGTGGTTAGGGCTGGGATTCTGATTGGCTGTTAGTTCTCGGGCTCTGATAGGTGGTTAGGGCGGGTAGGGCTGGGATTCTGACTGGCTGTTGGTTCTCGGGCTCTGATTGGTGGGTAGGGCTGGGATTCTGACTGGCTGTTGGTTCTCGGGCTCTGATTGGTGGTTAGGGCTGGGATTCTGACTGGCTGTTGGTTCTCGGGCTCTGATTGGTGGGTAGGGCTGGGATTCTGACTGGCTGTTGGTTCTCGGGCTCTGATTGGTGGGTAGGGCTGGGATTCTGACTCGCTGTTGGTTCTCGGGCTCTGATTGGTGGGTAGGGCTGGGATTCTGACTGGCTGTTGGTTCTCGGGCTCTGATTGGTGGGTAGGGCTGGGATTCTGATTGGCTGTTGGTTCTCGGGCTCTGATTGGTGGCTAGGGCTGGGATTCTGACTGGCTGTTGGTTCTCGGGCTCTGATTGGTGGGTAGGGCTGGGATTCTGACTGGCTGTTGGTTCTCGTGCTCTGATTGGTGTGTAGGGCTGGGATTCTGACTGGCTGTTGGTTCTCGGGCTCTGATTGGTGGCTAGGGCTGGGATTCTGACTGGCTGTTGGTTCTCGTGCTCTGATTGGTGTGTAGGGCTGGGATTCTGATTGGCTGTTGGTTCTCGGGCTGTGATTGGTGGGTAGGGCTGGGATTCTGATTGGCTGTTGGTTCTCGGGTTCTGATTGGTAGGTAGGGCTGGGATTCTGACTGGCTGTTGGTTCTCGGGCTCTGATTGGTGGGTAGGGCTGGGATTCTGACTGGCTGTTGGTTCTCGGGCTGTGATTGGTGGGTAGGGCTGGGATTCTGACTGGCTGTTGGTTCTCAGGCTCTGATTGGTGGGTAGGGCTGGGATTCTGATTGGCTGTTGGTTCTCTGGCTCTGATTGGTGGGTAGGGCTGGGATTCTGATTGGCTGTTTGTTCTCGGGCTCTGATTGGTGGGTAGGGCTGGGATTCTGATTGGCTGTTGGTTCTCGGGCTCTGATTGGCGGGTAGGGCTGGGATTCTGATTGGCTGTTGGTTCTCGGGCTCTGATTGGTGGTTAGGGCTGGGATTCTGATTGGCTGTTGGTTCTCGGGCTCTGATTGGTGGTTAGGGCGGGTAGGGCTGGGTTTCTGATTGGCTGTTGGTTCTCGGGCTCTGATTGGTGGGTAGGGCTGGGATTCTGACTGGCTGTTGGTTCTCGGGCTCTGATTGGTGGGTAGGGCTGGGATTCTGACTGGCTGTTGGTTCTCGGGCTCCGATTGGTGGGTAGGGCTGGGATTCTGACTGGCTGTTGGTTCTCGGGCTCCGATTGGTGGGTAGGGCTGGGATTCTGACTGGCTGTTGGTTCTCGGGCTCCGATTGGTGGGTAGGGCTGGGATTCTGACTGGCTGTTGGTTCTCGGGCTCCGATTGGTGGGTAGGGCTGGGATTCTGACTGGCTGTTGGTTCTCGGGCTCCGATTGGTGGGTAGGGCTGGGATTCTGACTGGCTGTTGGTTCTCGGGCTCCGATTGGTGGGTAGGGCTGGGATTCTGACTGGCTGTTGGTTCTCGTGCTCCGATTGGTGGGTAGGGCTGGGATTCTGACTGGCTGTTGGTTCTCGGGCTCCGATTGGTGGGTAGGGCTGGGATTCTGACTGGCTGTTGGTTCTCGGGCTCTGATTGGTGGGTAGGGCGGGTAGGGCTGGGATTCTGATTGGCTGTTGGTTCTCGGGCTCTGATTGGTGGGTAGGGCTGGGATTCTGATTGGCTGTTGGTTCTCGGGCTCTGATTGGTGGTTAGGGCGGGTAGGGCTGGGATTCTGATTGGCTGTTGGTTCTCGGGCTGTGATTGGTGGGTAGGGCTGGGATTCTGATTGGCTGTTGGTTCTCGGGCTGTGATTGGTGGTTAGGGCTGGGATTCAGATTGGCTGTTGGTTCTCGGGCTCTGATTGGTGGGTAGGGCTGGGATTCTGATTGGCTGTTGGTTCTCGGGCTCTGATTGGTGGGTAGGGCTAGGATTCTGATTGGCTGTTGGTTCTCGGGCTCTGATTGGTAGTTAGGGCTGGGATTCTGATTGGCTGTTAGTTCTCGGGCTCTGATTGGTGGTTAGGGCTGGTAGGGCTGGGATTCTGACTGGCTGTTGGTTCTCAGGCTCTGATTGGTGGGTAGGGCTGGGATTCTGACTGGCTGTTGGTTCTCGGGCTCTGATTGGTGGTTAGGGCTGTGATTCCGATTGGCTGTTGGTTCTCGGGCTCTGATTGGTAGTTAGGGCTGGGATTCTGATTGGCTGTTAGTTCTCTGGCTCTGATTGGTGGTTAGGGTGGGTAGGGCTGGGATTCTGACTGGCTGTTGGTTCTCGGGCTCTGATTGGTGGGTAGGGCTGGGATTCTGACTGGCTGTTGGTTCTCGGGCTCTGATTGGTGGGTAGGGCTGGGATTCTGATTGGCTGTTGGTTCTCGGGCTGTGATTGGTGGGTAGGGCTGGGATTCTGATTGGCTGTTGGTTCTCGTGCTCTGATTGGTAGTTAGGGCTGGGATTCTGATTGGCTGTTAGTTCTCGGGCTCTGATTGGTGGTTAGGGCGGGTAGGGCTGGGATTCTGACTGGCTGTTGGTTCTCGGGCTCTGATTGGTGGGTAGGGCTGGGATTCTGACTGGCTGTTGGTTCTCGGGCTGTGATTGGTGGGTAGGGCTGGGATTCTGATTGGCTGTTGGTTCTCGTGCTCTGATTGGTGGGTAGGGCTGGGATTCTGACTGGCTGTTGGTTCTCGGGCTCTGATTGGTGGGTAGGGCTGGGATTCTGACTGGCTGTTGGTTCTCGGGCTCTGATTGGTGGGTAGTGCTGGGATTCTGACTGGCTGTTGGTTCTCGGGCTGTGATTGGTGGGTAGGGCTGGGATTTTGACTGGCTGTTGGTTCTCGGGCTCTGATTGGTGGGTAGTGCTGGGATTCTGACTGGCTGTTGGCTCTCGGGCTCTGATTTGTGGGTAGGAGTGGGATTCTGACTGGCTGTTGGTTCTCGGGCTCTGATTGGTGGGTAGGGCTGTGGTTCTGACTGGCTGTTGGTTCTCGGGCTCTGATTGGTGGTTAGGGCGGGGAGGGCAGGGATTCTGATTGGCTGTTGGTTCTCGGGCTCTGATTGGTGGGTAGGGCTGGGATTCTGACTGGCTGTTGGTTCTCGGGCTCTGATTGGTGGGTAGGGATGGGATTCTGACTGGCTGTTGGTTCTCGGGCTCTGATTGGTGGGTAGGGCTGGGATTCTGACTGGCTGTTGGTTCTCGGCTCTGATTGGTGGGTCGGGCTGGGATTCTGACTGGCTGTTGGTTCTCGGGCTCCGATTGGTGAGTCGGGCTGGGATTCTGACTGGCTGTTGGTTCTCGGGCTCCGATTGGTGGGTCGGCTGGGATTCTGACTGGCTGTTGGTTCTCGGGCTCCGATTGGTGGGTAGGGCTGGGATTCTGACTGGCTGTTGTTTCTCGGGCTCCGATTGGTGGGTACGGCTGGGATTCTGACTGGCTGTTGTTTCTCGGGCTCCGATTGGTGGGTAGGGCTGGGATTCTGACTGGCTGTTGGTTCTCGGGCTCCGATTGGTGGGTTGGGCTGGGATTCTGACTGGCTGTTGGTTCTCGGGCTCCGATTGGTGGGTCGGGCTGGGATTCTGACTGGCTGTTGGTTCTCGGGCTCCGATTGGTGGGTCGGGCTGGGATTCTGACT
This sequence comes from Pleurodeles waltl, assembly GCF_031143425.1. Taxonomy (NCBI): domain Eukaryota; kingdom Metazoa; phylum Chordata; class Amphibia; order Caudata; family Salamandridae; genus Pleurodeles; species Pleurodeles waltl. The sequence goes on along the minus strand of NW_027149943.1, from coordinate 195,045 downwards.
GGCTGTTGGTTCTCGGGCTCCGATTGGTGGGTCGGGCTGGGATTCTGACTGGCTGTTGGTTCTCGGGCTCCGATTGGTGGGTAGGTCTGGGATTCTGACTGGCTGTTGGTTCTCGGGCTCCGATTGGTGGGTAGGTCTGGGATTCTGACTGGCTGTTGGTTCTCGGGCTCCGATTGGTGGGTAGGTCTGGGATTCTGACTGGCTGTTGGTTCTCGGGCTCCGATTGGTGGGTAGGGCTGGGATTCTGACTGGCTGTTGGTTCTCGGGCTCCGATTGGTGGGTAGGGCTGGGATTCTGACTGGCTGTTGGTTCTCGGGCTCCGATTGGTGGGTAGGGCTGGGATTCTGACTGGCTGTTGGTTCTCGGGCTCCGATTGGTGGGTAGGGCTGGGATTCTGACTGGCTGTTGGTTCTCGGGCTCCGATTGGTGGGTAGGGCTGGGATTCTGACTGGCTGTTGGTTCTCGGGCTCCGATTGGTGGGTAGGGCTGGGATTCTGACTGGCTGTTGGTTCTCGGGCTCCGATTGGTGGGTAGGGCTGGGATTCTGACTGGCTGTTGGTTCTCGGGCTCCGATTGGTGGGTAGGGCTGGGATTCTGACTGGCTGTTGGTTCTCGGGCTCCGATTGGTGGGTAGGGCTGGGATTCTGACTGGCTGTTGGTTCTCGGGCTCCGATTGGTGGGTAGGGCTGGGATTCTGACTGGCTGTTGGTTCTCGGGCTCCGATTGGTGGGTAGGGCTGGGATTCTGACTGGCTGTTGGTTCTCGGGCTCCGATTGGTGGGTAGGGCTGGGATTCTGACTGGCTGTTGGTTCTCGGGCTCCGATTGGTGGGTAGGGCTGGGATTCTGACTGGCTGTTGGTTCTCGGGCTCCGATTGGTGGGTAGGGCTGGGATTCTGACTGGCTGTTGGTTCTCGGGCTCCGATTGGTGGGTAGGGCTGGGATTCTGACTGGCTGTTGGTTCTCGGGCTCCGATTGGTGGGTAGGGCTGGGATTCTGACTGGCTGTTGGTTCTCGGGCTCCGATTGGTGGGTAGGGCTGGGATTCTGACTGGCTGTTGGTTCTCGGGCTCCGATTGGTGGGTAGGGCTGGGATTCTGACTGGCTGTTGGTTCTCGGGCTCCGATTGGTGGGTAGGGCTGGGATTCTGACTGGCTGTTGGTTCTCGGGCTCCGATTGGTGGGTAGGGCTGGGATTCTGACTGGCTGTTGGTTCTCGGGCTCCGATTGGTGGGTAGGGCTGGGATTCTGACTGGCTGTTGGTTCTCGGGCTCCGATTGGTGGGTAGGGCTGGGATTCTGACTGGCTGTTGGTTCTCGGGCTCCGATTGGTGGGTAGGGCTGGGATTCTGACTGGCTGTTGGTTCTCGGGCTCCGATTGGTGGGTAGGGCTGGGATTCTGACTGGCTGTTGGTTCTCGGGCTCCGATTGGTGGGTAGGGCTGGGATTCTGACTGGCTGTTGGTTCTCGGGCTCCGATTGGTGGGTAGGGCTGGGATTCTGACTGGCTGTTGGTTCTCGGGCTCCGATTGGTGGGTAGGGCTGGGATTCTGACTGGCTGTTGGTTCTCGGGCTCCGATTGGTGGGTAGGGCTGGGATTCTGACTGGCTGTTGGTTCTCGGGCTCCGATTGGTGGGTAGGGCTGGGATTCTGACTGGCTGTTAGTTCTCGGGCTCCGATTGGTGGTTAGGGCTGGGATTCTGATTGGCTGTTAGTTCTCGGGCTCTGATAGGTGGTTAGGGCGGGTAGGGCTGGGATTCTGACTGGCTGTTGGTTCTCGGGCTCTGATTGGTGGGTAGGGCTGGGATTCTGACTGGCTGTTGGTTCTCGGGCTCTGATTGGTGGTTAGGGCTGGGATTCTGACTGGCTGTTGGTTCTCGGGCTCTGATTGGTGGGTAGGGCTGGGATTCTGACTGGCTGTTGGTTCTCGGGCTCTGATTGGTGGGTAGGGCTGGGATTCTGACTCGCTGTTGGTTCTCGGGCTCTGATTGGTGGGTAGGGCTGGGATTCTGACTGGCTGTTGGTTCTCGGGCTCTGATTGGTGGGTAGGGCTGGGATTCTGATTGGCTGTTGGTTCTCGGGCTCTGATTGGTGGGTAGGGCTGGGATTCTGACTGGCTGTTGGTTCTCGGGCTCTGATTGGTGGGTAGGGCTGGGATTCTGACTGGCTGTTGGTTCTCGTGCTCTGATTGGTGTGTAGGGCTGGGATTCTGACTGGCTGTTGGTTCTCGGGCTCTGATTGGTGGCTAGGGCTGGGATTCTGACTGGCTGTTGGTTCTCGTGCTCTGATTGGTGTGTAGGGCTGGGATTCTGATTGGCTGTTGGTTCTCGGGCTGTGATTGGTGGGTAGGGCTGGGATTCTGATTGGCTGTTGGTTCTCGGGTTCTGATTGATAGGTAGGGCTGGGATTCTGACTGGCTGTTGGTTCTCGGGCTCTGATTGGTGGGTAGGGCTGGGATTCTGACTGGCTGTTGGTTCTCGGGCTGTGATTGGTGGGTAGGGCTGGGATTCTGACTGGCTGTTGGTTCTCAGGCTCTGATTGGTGGGTAGGGCTGGGATTCTGATTGGCTGTTGGTTCTCTGGCTCTGATTGGTGGGTAGGGCTGGGATTCTGATTGGCTGTTTGTTCTCGGGCTCTGATTGGTGGGTAGGGCTGGGATTCTGATTGGCTGTTGGTTCTCGGGCTCTGATTGGCGGGTAGGGCTGGGATTCTGATTGGCTGTTGGTTCTCGGGCTCTGATTGGTGGTTAGGGCTGGGATTCTGATTGGCTGTTGGTTCTCGGGCTCTGATTGGTGGTTAGGGCGGGTAGGGCTGGGATTCTGATTGGCTGTTGGTTCTCGTGCTCTGATTGGTGGGTAGGGCTGGGATTCTGACTGGCTGTTGGTTCTCGGGCTCTGATTGGTGGGTAGGGCTGGGATTCTGACTGGCTGTTGGTTCTCGGGCTCTGATTGGTGGATAGGGCTGGGATTCTGACTGGCTGTTGGTTCTCGGGCTGTGATTGGTGGGTATGGCTGGGATTCTGACTGGCTGTTGGTTCTCGGGCTCTGATTGGTGGGTAGTGCTGGGATTCTGACTGGCTGTTGGCTCTCGGGCTCTGATTGGTGGGTAGGGGTGGGATTCTGACTGGCTGTTGGTTCTCGGGCTGTGATTGGTGGGTAGGGCTGGGATTCTGACTGGCTGTTGGTTCTCGGGCTGTGATTGGTGGGTAGGGCTGGGATTCTGACTGGCTGTTGGTTTTCGGGCTGTGATTGGTGGGTAGGGCTGGGATTCTGACTGGCTGTTGGTTCTCGGGCTCTTATTGGTGGGTAGGGCTGGGATTCTGACTGGCTGTTGGTTCTCGGGCTCTGATTGGTGGGTAGGGCTGGGATTCTGATTGGCTGTTGGTTCTCGGGCTCTGATTGGTGGTTAGGGCGGGTAGGGCTGGGATTCTGATTGGCTGTTGGTTCTCGGGCTCTGATTGGTGGGTAGGGCTGGGATTCTGACTGGCTGTTGGTTCTCGGGCTCTGATTGGTGGGTAGGGCTGGGATTCTGACTGGCTGTTGGTTCTCGTGCTCTGATTGGTGGGAAGGGCTGGGATTCTGACTGGCTGTTGGTTCTCGGGCTCTGATTGGTGGGTAGGGCTGTGGTTCTGACTGGCTGTTGGTTCTCAGGGCTCTGATTGGTGGTTAGGGCGGGTAGGGCAGGGATTCTGACTGGCTGTTGGTTCTCGGGCTCTGATTGGTGGGTAGGACTGGGATTCTGACTGGCTGTTGGTTCTCGGGCTCTGATTGGTGGGTAGGGCTGGGATTCTGACTGGCTGTTGGTTCTCGGGCTCTGATTGGTGGGTAGGGCTGGGATTCTGACTGGCTGTTGGTTCTCGGCTCTGATTGGTGGGTCGGGCTGGGATTCTGACTGGCTGTTGGTTCTCGGGCTCCGATTGGTGGGTCGGGCTGGGATTCTGACTGGCTGTTGGTTCTCGGGCTCCGATTGGTGGGTCGGCTGGGATTCTGACTGGCTGTTGGTTCTCGGGCTCCGATTGGTGGGTCGGGCTGGGATTCTGACTGGCTGTTGGTTCTCGGGCTCCGATTGGTGGGTACGGCTGGGATTCTGACTGGCTGTTGGTTCTCGGGCTCCGATTGGTGGGTAGGGCTGGGATTCTGACTGGCTGTTGGTTCTCGGGCTCCGATTGGTGGGTAGGGCTGGGATTCTGACTGGCTGTTGGTTCTCGGGCTCCGATTGGTGGGTAGGGCTGGGATTCTGACTGGCTGTTGGTTCTCGGGCTCCGATTGGTGGGTAGGGCTGGGATTCTGACTGGCTGTTGGTTCTCGGGCTCCGATTGGTGGGTAGGTCTGGGATTCTGACTGGCTGTTGGTTCTCGGGCTCCGATTGGTGGGTAGGTCTGGGATTCTGACTGGCTGTTGGTTCTCGGGCTCCGATTGGTGGGTAGGTCTGGGATTCTGACTGGCTGTTGGTTCTCGGGCTCCGATTGGTGGGTAGGTCTGGGATTCTGACTGGCTGTTGGTTCTCGGGCTCCGATTGGTGGGTAGGTCTGGGATTCTGACTGGCTGTTGGTTCTCGGGCTCCGATTGGTGGGTAGGTCTGGGATTCTGACTGGCTGTTGGTTCTCGGGCTCCGATTGGTGGGTAGGTCTGGGATTCTGACTGGCTGTTGGTTCTCGGGCTCCGATTGGTGGGTAGGTCTGGGATTCTGACTGGCTGTTGGTTCTCGGGCTCCGATTGGTGGGTAGGGCTGGGATTCTGACTGGCTGTTGGTTCTCGGGCTCCGATTGGTGGGTAGGGCTGGGATTCTGACTGGCTGTTGGTTCTCGGGCTCCGATTGGTGGGTAGGGCTGGGATTCTGACTGGCTGTTGGTTCTCGGGCTCCGATTGGTGGTTAGGGCTGGGATTCTGATTGGCTGTTAGTTCTCGGGCTCGGGCTCCGATTGGTGGTTAGGGCTGGGATTCTGATTGGCTGTTAGTTCTCGGGCTCTGATTGGTGGTTAGGGCGGGTAGGGCTGGGATTCTGACTGGCTGTTGGTTCTCGGGCTCTGATTGGTGGGTAGGGCTGGGATTCTGACTGGCTGTTGGTTCTCGGGCTCTGATTGGTGGTTAGGGCTGGGATTCTGACTGGCTGTTGGTTCTCGGGCTCTGATTGGTGGGTAGGGCTGGGATTCAGACTGGCTGTTGGTTCTCGGGCTCTGATTGGTGGGTAGGGCTGGGATTCTGACTGGCTGTTGGTTCTCGGGCTCTGATTGGTGGGTAGGGCTGGGATTCTGACTGGCTGTTGGTTCTCGGGCTCTGATTGGTGGGTAGGGCTGGGATTCTGATTGGCTGTTGGTTCTCGGGCTCTGATTGGTGGGTAGGGCTGGGATTCCCACTGGCTGCTGGTTCTCGGGCTCTGATTGGTGGGTAGGGCTGGGATTCTGATTGGCTGTTGGTTCTCGTGCTCTGATTGGTGTGTAGGGCTGGGATTCTGATTGGTGGCTAGGGCTGGGATTCTGACTGGCTGTTGGTTCTCGTGCTCTGATTGGTGGGTAGGGCTGGGATTCTGATTGGCTGTTGGTTCTCGGGCTGTGATTGGTGGGTAGGGCTGGGATTCTGATTGGCTGTTGGTTCTCGTGCTCTGATTGGTGGGTAGGGCTGGGATTCTGATTGGCTGTTGGTTCTCGGGCTGTGATTGGTGGGTAGGGCTGGGATTCTGATTGGCTGTTGGTTCTCGGGTTCTGATTGGTAGGTAGGGCTGGGATTCTGACTGGCTGTTGGTTCTCGGGCTCTGATTGGTGGGTAGGGCTGGGATTCTGACTGGCTGTTGGTTCTCGGGCTGTGATTGGTGGGTAGGGCTGGGATTCTGACTGGCTGTTGGTTCTCAGGCTCTGATTGGTGGGTAGGGCTGGGATTCTGATTGGCTGTTGGTTCTCTGGCTCTGATTGGTGGGTAGGGCTGGGATTCTGATTGGCTGTTTGTTCTCGGGCTCTGATTGGTGGGTAGGGCTGGGATTCTGATTGGCTGTTGGTTCTCGGGCTCTGATTGGCGGGTAGGGCTGGGATTCTGATTGGCTGTTGGTTCTCGGGCTCTGATTGGTGGGTAGGGCTGGGATTCTGATTGGATGTTGGTTCTCGGGCTCTGATTGGTGGTTAGGGCGGGTAGGGCTGGGATTCTGATTGGCTGTTGGTTCTCGGGCTCTGATTGGTGGGTAGGGCTGGGATTCTGATTGGCTGTTGGTTCTCGGGCTCTGATTGGTGGGTAGGGTGGGGATTCTGATTGGCTGTTGGTTCTCGGGCTCTGATTGGTGGGTAGGGCTGGGATTCTGATTGGCTGTTGGTTCTCGGGCTCTGATTGATAGGTAGGGCTGGGATTCTGATTGGCTGTTGGTTCTCGGGCTGTGATTGGTTGATAGGGCTGGGATTCTGACTGGCTGTTGGTTCTCGGGCTCTGATTGGTCGGTAGGGCTGGGATTCTGACTGGCTGTTGGATCTCGGGCTCTGATTTGTGGGTAGGGCTGGGACTCTGACTGGCTGTTGGTTCTCGGGCTCTGATTGGTGGGTAGGGCTGGGATTCTGACTGGCTGTTGGTTCTCGGGCTGTGATTGGTGGGTAGGGCTGGGATTCTGACTGGCTGTTGGTTCTCGGGCTCTGATTGGTGGTTAGGGCTGGGATTCTGACTGGCTGTTGGTTCTCGGGCTCTGATTGGTGGGTAGGGCTGGGATTCTGACTGGCTGTTGGTTCTCGGGCTCTGATTGGTGGGTAGGGCTGGGATTCTGATTGGCTGTTGGTTCTCGGGCTTTGATTGGTGGGTTCTCGGGCTGTGATTGGTGGGTAGGGCTGGGATTCTGATTGGCGGTTGGTTCTTGGGCTGTGATTGGTGGGTAGGGCTGGGATTCTGATTGGCTGTTTGTTCTCGGGCTGTGATTGGTGGGTAGGGCTGGGATTCTGACTGGCTGTTGGTTCTCGGGCTCTGATTGGTGGGTAGGGCTGGGATTCTGACTGGCTGTTGGTTCTCGGGCTCTGATTGGTGGGTAGGGCTGGGATTCTGACTGGCTGTTGATTCTCGGGCTCTGATTGGTGGGTAGGGCTGGGATTCTGATTGGCTGTTGGTTCTCGGGCTCTGATTGGTGGGTAGGGCTGGGATTCTGACTGGCTGTTTGTTCTCGGGCTCTGATTGGTGGGTAGGGCTGGGATTCTGACTGGCTGTTGGTTCTCGGGCTGTGATTGGTGGGTATGGCTGGGATTCTGACTGGCTGTTTGTTCTCGGGCTCTGATTGGTGGGTAGGGCTGGGATTCTGATTGGCTGTTGGTTCTCGGGCTCTGATTGGTGGGTAGGGCTGGGATTCTGATTGGCTGTTGGTTCTCGGGCTCTGATTGGTGGTTAGGGCGGGTAGGGCTGGGATTCTGATTGGCTGTTGGTTCTCGGGCTGTGATTGGTGGGTAGGGCTGGGATTCTGATTGGCTGTTGGTTCTCGGGCTCTGATTGGTGGGTAGGGCTGGGATTCTGATTGGCTGTTGGTTCTCGGGCTCTGATTGGCGGGTAGGGCTGGGATTCTGATTGGCTGTTGGTTCTCGGGCTCTGATTGGTGGTTAGGGCTGGGATTCTGATTGGCTGTTGGTTCTCGGGCTCTGATTGGTGGTTAGGGCGGGTAGGGCTGGGATTCTGATTGGCTGTTGGTTCTCGGGCTCTGATTGGTGGGTAGGGCTGGGATTCTGATTGGCTGTTGGTTCTCGGGCTCTGATTGGTGGGTAGGGTGGGGATTCTGATTGGCTGTTGGTTCTCGGGCTCTGATTGGTGGGAAGGGCTGGGATTCTGATTGGCTGTTGGTTCTCGGGCTCTGATTGATAGGTAGGGCTGGGATTCTGATTGGCTGTTGGTTCTCGGGCTGTGATTGGTTGATAGGGCTGGGATTCTGACTGGCTGTTGGTTCTCGGGCTCTGATTGGTCGGTAGGGCTGGGATTCTGACTGGCTGTTGGTTCTCGGGCTCTGATTTGTGGGTAGGGCTGGGACTCTGACTGGCTGTTGGTTCTCGGGCTCTGATTGGTGGGTAGGGCTGGGACTCTGACTGGCTGTTGGTTCTCGGGCTGTGATTGGTGGGTAGGGCTGGGATTCTGACTGGCTGTTGGTTCTCGGGCTCTGATTGGTGGTTAGGGCTGGGATTCTGACTGGCTGTTGGTTCTCGGGCTCTGATTGGTGGGTAGGGCTGGGATTCTGACTGGCTGTTGGTTCTCGGGCTCTGATTGGTGGGTAGGGCTGGGATTCTGATTGGCTGTTGGTTCTCGGGCTCTGATTGGTGGGTTCTCGGGCTGTGATTGGTGGGTAGGGCTGGGATTCTGATTGGCGGTTGGTTCTTGGGCAGTGATTGGTGGGTAGGGCTGGGATTCTGATTGGCTGTTTGTTCTCGGGCTGTGATTGGTGGGTAGGGCTGGGATTCTGACTGGCTGTTGGTTCTCGGGCTCTGATTGGTGGGTAGGGCTGGGATTCTGACTGGCTGTTGGTTCTCGGGCTCTGATTGGTGGGTAGGGCTGGGATTCTGACTGGCTGTTGATTCTCGGGCTCTGATTGGTGGGTAGGGCTGGGATTCTGATTGGCTGTTGGTTCTCGGGCTCTGATTGGTGGGTAGGGCTGGGATTCTGACTGGCTGTTTGTTCTCGGGCTGTGATTGGTGGGTAGGGCTGGGATTCTGACTGGCTGTTGTTTCTCGGGCTGTGATTGGTGGGTATGGCTGGGATTCTGACTGGCTGTTTGTTCTCGGGCTCTGATTGGTGGGTAGGGCTGGGATTCTGATTGGCTGTTGGTTCTCGGGCTCTGATTGGTGGGTAGGGCTGGGATTCTGATTGGCTGTTGGTTCTCGGGCTCTGATTGGTGGTTAGGGCGGGTAGGGCTGGGATTCTGATTGGCTGTTGGTTCTCGGGCTGTGATTGGTGGGTAGGGCTGGGATTCTGATTGGCTGTTGGTTCTCGGGCTCTAATTGGTGGGTAGGGCTGGGATTCTGATTGGCTGTTGGTTCTCGTTCTCTGATTGGTGGTTAGGGCTGGGATTCTGATTGCCTGTTGGTTCTCGGGCTCTGATTGGTGGGTAGGGCTGGGATTCTGACTGGCTGCTGGTTCTCGGGCTCTGATTGGTGGTTAGGGCTGGGATTCTGACTGGCTGTTGGTTCTCGGGCTCTGATTGGTGGTTAGGGCTGGGATTCTGACTGGCTGTTGGTTCTGGGGCTCTGATTGGTGGTTAGGGCAGGGATTCTGACTGGCTGTTGGTTCTGGGGCTCTGATTGGTGGTTAGGGCTGGGATTCTGACTGGCTGTTGGTTCTCGGGCTCTGATTGGTGGGTAGGGCTGGGATTCTGACTGGCTGTTGGTTCTCGGGCTGTGATTGGTGGGTAGGGCTGGGATTCTGACTGGCTGTTGGTTCTCGGGCTGTGATTGGTGGGTAGGGCTGGGATTCTGACTGGCTGTTGGTTCTCGGGCTCTGATTGGTGGGTAGGGCTGGGATTCTGACTGGCTGTTGGTTCTCGGGCTCTGATTGGTGGGTAGGGCTGGGATTCTGATTGGCTGTTGGTTCTCGGGCTCTGATTGGTGGGTAGGGCTGGGATTCTGATTGGCTGTTGGTTCTCGGGCTCTGATTGGTGGGTAGGGCTGGGATTCTGATTGGCTGTTGGTTCTCGGGCTCTGATTGGTGGGTAGGGCTGGGATTCTGATTGGCTGTTGGTTCTCGGGCTCTGATTGGCGGGTAGGGCTGGGATTCTGATTGGCTGTTGGTTCTCGGGCTCTGATTGGTGGTTAGGGCTGGGATTCTGATTGGCTGTTGGTTCTCGGGCTCTGATTGGTGGTTAGGGCGGGTAGGGCTGGGATTCTGATTGGCTGTTGGTTCTCGGGCTCTGATTGGTGGGTAGGGCTGGGATTCTGACTGGCTGCTGGTTCTCGGGCTCTGATTGGTGGGTAGGGCTGGGATTCTGATTGGCTGTTGGTTCTCGTGCTCTGATTGGTGTGTAGGGCTGGGATTCTGATTGGTGGCTAGGGCTGGGATTCTGACTGGCTGTTGGTTCTCGTGCTCTGATTGGTGGGTAGGGCTGGGATTCTGATTGGCTGTTGGTTCTCGGGCTGTGATTGGTGGGTAGGGCTGGGATTCTGATTGGCTGTTGGTTCTCGTGCTCTGATTGGTGGGTAGGGCTGGGATTCTGATTGGCTGTTGGTTCTCGGACTGTGATTGGTGGGTAGGGCTGGGATTCTGATTGGCTGTTGGTTCTCGGGTTCTGATTGGTAGGTAGGGCTGGGATTCTGACTGGCTGTTGGTTCTCGGGCTCTGATTGGTGGGTAGGGCTGGGATTCTGACTGGCTGTTGGTTCTCGGGCTGTGATTGGTGGGTAGGGCTGGGATTCTGACTGGCTGTTGGTTCTCAGGCTCTGATTGGTGGGTAGGGCTGGGATTCTGATTGGCTGTTGGTTCTCTGGCTCTGATTGGTGGGTAGGGCTGGGATTCTGATTGGCTGTTTGTTCTCGGGCTCTGATTGGTGGGTAGGGCTGGGATTCTGATTGGCTGTTGGTTCTCGGGCTCTGATTGGCGGGTAGGGCTGGGATTCTGATTGGCTGTTGGTTCTCGGGCTCTGATTGGTGGTTAGGGCTGGGATTCTGATTGGCTGTTGGTTCTCGGGCTCTGATTGGTGGTTAGGGCGGGTAGGGCTGGGATTCTGATTGGCTGTTGGTTCTCGGGCTCTGATTGGTGGGTAGGGCTGGGATTCTGATTGGCTGTTGGTTCTCGGGCTCTGATTGGTGGGTAGGGTGGGGATTCTGATTGGCTGTTGGTTCTCGGGCTCTGATTGGTGGGTAGGGCTGGGATTCTGATTGGCTGTTGGTTCTCGGGCTCTGATTGATAGGTAGGGCTGGGATTCTGATTGGCTGTTGGTTCTCGGGCTGTGATTGGTTGATAGGGCTGGGATTCTGACTGGCTGTTGGTTCTCGGGCTCTGATTGGTCGGTAGGGCTGGGATTCTGACTGGCTGTTGGTTCTCGGGCTCTGATTTGTGGGTAGGGCTGGGACTCTGACTGGCTGTTGGTTCTCGGGCTCTGATTGGTGGGTAGGGCTGGGATTCTGACTGGCTGTTGGTTCTCGGGCTGTGATTGGTGGGTAGGGCTGGGATTCTGACTGGCTGTTGGTTCTCGGGCTCTGATTGGTGGTTAGGGCGGGTAGGGCTGGGATTCTGATTGGCTGTTGGTTCTCGGGCTCTGATTGGTGGTAGGGCTGGGATTCTGACTGGCTGTTGGTTCTCGGGCTGTGATTGGTGGGTAGGGCTGGGATTCTGACTGGCTGTTGGTTCTCGGGCTCTGATTGGTGGTTAGGGCTGGGATTCTGACTGGCTGTTGGTTCTCGGGCTCTGATTGGTGGGTAGGGCTGGGATTCTGACTGGCTGTTGGTTCTCGGGCTCTAATTGGTGGGTAGGGCTGGGATTCTGATTGGCTGTTGGTTCTCGGGCTCTGATTGGTGGGTTCTCGGGCTGTGATTGGTGGGTAGGGCTGGGATTCTGATTGGCGGTTGGTTCTTGGGCTGTGATTGGTGGGTAGGGCTGGGATTCTGATTGGCTGTTTGTTCTCGGGCTGTGATTGGTGGGTAGGGCTGGGATTCTGACTGGCTGTTGGTTCTCGGGCTCTGATTGGTGGGTAGGGCTGGGATTCTGACTGGCTGTTGGTTCTCGGGCTCTGATTGGTGGGTAGGGCTGGGATTCTGACTGGCTGTTGGTTCTCGGGCTCTGATTGGTGGGTAGGGCTGGGATTCTGATTGGCTGTTGGTTCTCGGGCTCTGATTGGTGGGTAGGGCTGGGATTCTGACTGGCTGTTTGTTCTCGGGCTGTGATTGGTGGGTAGGGCTGGGATTCTGACTGGCTGTTGGTTCTCGGGCTGTGATTGGTGGGTATGGCTGGGATTCTGACTGGCTGTTTGTTCTCGGGCTCTGATTGGTGGGTAGGGCTGGGATTCTGATGGGCTGTTGGTTCTCGGGCTCTGATTGGTGGGTAGGGCTGGGATTCTGATTGGCTGTTGGTTCTCGGGCTCTGATTGGTGGTTAGGGCGGGTAGGGCTGGGATTCTGATTGGCTGTTGGTTCTCGGGCTGTGATTGGTGGGTAGGGCTGGGATTCTGATTGGCTGTTGGTTCTCGGGCTCTGATTGGTGGGTAGGGCTGGGATTCTGATTGGCTGTTGGTTCTCGGGCTCTGATTGGCGGGTAGGGCTGGGATTCTGATTGGCTGTTGGTTCTCGGGCTCTGATTGGTGGTTAGGGCGGGTAGGGCTGGGATTCTGATTGGCTGTTGGTTCTCGGGCTCTGATTGGTGGGTAGGGCTGGGATTCTGATTGGCTGTTGGTTCTCGGGCTCTGATTGGTGGGTAGGGTGGGGATTCTGATTGGCTGTTGGTTCTCGGGCTCTGATTGGTGGGTAGGGCTGGGATTCTGATTGGCTGTTGGTTCTCGGGCTCTGATTGATAGGTAGGGCTGGGATTCTGATTGGCTGTTGGTTCTCGGGCTGTGATTGGTTGATAGGGCTGGGATTCTGACTGGCTGTTGGTTCTCGGGCTCTGATTGGTCGGTAGGGCTGGGATTCTGACTGGCTGTTGGTTCTCGGGCTCTGATTTGTGGGTAGGGCTGGGACTCTGACTGGCTGTTGGTTCTCGGGCTCTGATTGGTGGGTAGGGCTGGGATTCTGACTGGCTGTTGGTTCTCGGGCTGTGATTGGTGGGTAGGGCTGGGATTCTGACTGGCTGTTGGTTCTCGGGCTCTGATTGGTGGTTAGGGCTGGGATTCTGACTGGCTGTTGGTTCTCGGGCTCTGATTGGTGGGTAGGGCTGGGATTCTGACTGGCTGTTGGTTCTCGGGCTCTGATTGGTGGGTAGGGCTGGGATTCTGATTGGCTGTTGGTTCTCGGGCTCTGATTGGTGGGTTATCGGGCTGTGATTGGTGGGTAGGGCTGGGATTCTGATTGGCGGTTGGTTCTTGGGCTGTGATTGGTGGGTAGGGCTGGGATTCTGATTGGCTGTTTGTTCTCGGGCTGTGATTGGTGGGTAGGGCTGGGATTCTGACTGGCTGTTGGTTCTCGGGCTCTGATTGGTGGGTAGGGCTGGGATTCTGACTGGCTGTTGGTTCTCGGGCTCTGATTGGTGGGTAGGGCTGGGATTCTGACTGGCTGATGATTCTCGGGCTCTGATTGGTGGGTAGGGCTGGGATTCTGATTGGCTGTTGGTTCTCGGGCTCTGATTGGTGGGTAGGGCTGGGATTCTGACTGGCTGTTTGTTCTCGGGCTGTGATTGGTGGGTAGGGCTGGGATTCTGACTGGCTGTTGGTTCTCGGGCTGTGATTGGTGGTTAGGGCTGGGATTCAGATTGGCTGTTGTTTCTCGGGCTCTGATTGGTGGGTAGGGCTGGGATTCTGATTGGCTGTTGGTTCTCGGGCTGTGATTGGTGGTTAGGGCTGGGATTCTGATTGGCTGTTGGTTCTCGGGCTGTGATTGGTGGTTAGGGCGGGTAGGGCTGGGATTCTGATTAGCTGTTGGTTCTCGGGCTGTGATTGGTGGGTAGGGCTGGGATTCTGATTGGCTGTTGGTTCTCGGGCTCTGATTGGTGGGTAGGGCTGGGATTCAGATTGGCTGTTGGTTCTCGGGCTCTGATTGGTGGGTAGGGCTGGGATTCTGATTGGCTGTTGGTTCTCGGGCTCTGATTGGTGGGTAGGGCTGGGATTCTGATTGGCTGTTGGTTCTCGGGCTCTGATTGGTGGGTAGGGCTGGGATTATGACTGGCTGTTGGTTCTCGGGCTCTGATTGGTGGTTAGGGCTGGGATTCTGACTGGCTGTTGGTTCTCGGGCTGTGATTGGTGGGTAGGGCTGGGATTCTGACTGGCTGTTGGTTCTCGGGCTGTGATTGGTGGGTAGGGCTGGGATTCTGACTGGCTGTTGGTTCTCAGGCTCTGATTGGTGGGTAGGGCTGGGATTCTGACTGGCTGTTGGATCTCGGGCTCTGATTGATGGGTAGGGCTGGGATTCTCATTGGCTGTTAGTTCTCGGGCTCTGATTGGTGGGTAGGGCTGGGATTCTGATTGGCTGTTGGTTCTCGGACTCTGATTGGTGGTTAGGGCGGGTAGGGCTGGGATTCTGATTGGCTGTTGGTTCTCGGAATGTGATTGGTGGGTAGGGCTGGGATTCTGATTGGCTGTTGGTTCTCGGGCTCTGATTGGTGGGCAGGGCTGGGATTCTGATTGGCTGTTGGTTCTCGTTCTCTGATTGGTGGTTAGGGCTGGGATTCTGATTGCCTGTTGGTTCTCGGGCTCTGATTGGTGGGTAGGGCTGGGATTCTGACTGGCTGTTGGTTCTCGGGCTCTGATTGGTGGTTAGGGCTGGGATTCTGACTGGCTGTTGGTTCTCGGGCTCTGATTGGTTGTTAGGGCTGGGATTCTGACTGGCTGTTGGTTCTCGGGCTCTGATTGGTGGTTAGGGCTGGGATTCTGACTGGCTGTTGGTTCTCGGGCTCTGATTGGTGGTTAGGGCTGGGATTCTGACTGGCTGTTGGTTCTCGGGCTGTGATTGGTGGTTAGGGCTGGGATTCTGACTGGCTGTTGGTTCTCGGGCTCTGATTGGTGTGTAGGGCTGGGATTCTGATTGGCTGTTGGTTCTCGGGCTGTGATTGGTGGGTAAAGCTGCGATTCTGATTGGCTGTTGGTTCTCGGGCTGTGATTGGTGGTTAGGGCTGGGATTCTGATTGGCTGTTGGTTCTCGGGCTGTGATTGGTGGGTAGGGCTGGGATTCTGACTGGCTGTTGGTTCTCGGGCTCTGATTGGTGGTTAGGGCTTGGATTCTGACTGGCTGTTGGTTCTCGGGCTGTGATTGGTGGGTAGGGCTGGGATTCTGATTGGCTGTTGGTTCTCGGGCTGTGATTGGTGGGTAGGGCTGGTTTTCTGATTGGCTGTTGGTTCGCGGGCTGTGATTGGTGGGTAGGGCTGGGATTCTGATTGGCTGTTGGTTCTCGGGCTCTGATTGGTGGGTAGGGCTGGGATTCTGATTGGCTGTTGGTTCTCGGGCTGTGATTGGTGGGTAGGGCTGGGATTCTGATTGGCTGTTGGTTCTCGGGCTGTGATTGGTGGGTAGGGCTGGGATTCTGACTGGCTGTTGGTTCTCGGGCTCTGATTGGTGGGTCGGGCTGGGATTCTGATTGGCTGTTGGTTCTCGGGCTCTGATTGGTGGGTCGGGCTGGGATTCTGATTGTCTGTTGGTTCTCGGGCTGTGATTGGTGGGTAGGGCTGGGATTCTGACTGGCTATTGGTTCTCGTGCTCTGATTGGTGGGTAGGGCTGGGATTCTGATTGGCTGTTGGTTCTCGGGCTCTGATTGGTGGGTAGGGCTGGGATTCTGATTGGCTGTTGGTTCTCGGGCTCTGATTGGTAGGTAGGGCTGGGATTCTGATTGGCTGTTAGTTCTCGGGCTCTGATTGGTGGTTAGGGCGGGTAGGGCTGGGATTCTGACTGGCTGTTGGTTCTCAGGCTCTGATTGGTGGGTAGGGCTGGGATTCTGACTGGCTGTTGGTTCTCGGGCTCTGATTGGTGGTTAGGGCTGGGATTCAGATTGGCTGTTGGTTCTCGGGCTCTGATTGGTGGGTAGGGCTGGGATTCTGATTGGCTGTTAGTTCTCGGGCTCTGATTGGTGGTTAGGGCGGGTAGGGCTGGGATTCTGACTGGCTGTCGGTTCTCGGGCTCTGATTGGTGGGTAGGGCTGGGATTCTGATTGGCTGTTGGTTCTCGGGCTCTGATTGGTAGTTAGGGCTGGGATTCTGATTGGCTGTTAGTTCTCGGGCTCTGATTGGTGGTTAGGGCGGGTAGGGCTGGGATTCTGACTGGCTGTTGGTTCTCGGGCTCTGATTGGTGGGTAGGGCTGGGATTCTGACTGGCTGTTGGTTCTCGGGCTCTGATTGGTGGTTAGGGCTGGGATTCTGATTGGCTGTTGGTTCTCGGGCTCTGATTGGTAGTTAGGGCTGGGATTCTGATTGGCTGTTAGTTCTCGGGCTCTGATTGGTGGTTAGGGTGGGTAGGGCTGGGATTCTGACTGGCTGTTGGTTCTCGGGCTCCGATTGGTGGGTAGGGCTGGGATTCTGACTGGCTGTTGGTTCTCGGGCTCCGATTGGTGGGTAGGGCTGGGATTCTGACTGGCTGTTGGTTCTCGGGCTCCGATTGGTGGGTAGGTCTGGGATTCTGACTGGCTGTTGGTTCTCGGGCTCCGATTGGTGGGTAGGTCTGGGATTCTGACTGGCTGTTGGTTCTCGGGCTCCGATTGGTGGGTAGGTCTGGGATTCTGACTGGCTGTTGGTTCTCGGGCTCCGATTGGTGGGTAGGTCTGGGATTCTGACTGGCTGTTGGTTCTCGGGCTCCGATTGGTGGGTAGGTCTGGGATTCTGACTGGCTGTTGGTTCTCGGGCTCCGATTGGTGGGTAGGTCTGGGATTCTGACTGGCTGTTGGTTCTCGGGCTCCGATTGGTGGGTAGGGCTGGGATTCTGACTGGCTGTTGGTTCTCGGGCTCCGATTGGTGGGTAGGGCTCGGATTCTGACTGGCTGTTGGTTCTCGGGCTCCGATTGGTGGGTAGGGCTGGGATTCTGACTGGCTGTTGGTTCTCGGGCTCCGATTGGTGGTTAGGGCTGGGATTCTGACTGGCTGTTGGTTCTCGGGCTCCGATTGGTGGTTAGGGCTGGGATTCTGATTGGCTGTTAGTTCTCGGGCTCGGGCTCCGATTGGTGGTTAGGGCTGGGATTCTGATTGGCTGTTAGTTCTCGGGCTCTGATTGGTGGTTAGGGCGGGTAGGGCTGGGATTCTGACTGGCTGTTGGTTCTCGGGCTCTGATTGGTGGGTAGGGCTGGGATTCTGACTGGCTGTTGGTTCTCGGGCTCTGATTGGTGGTTAGGGCTGGGATTCTGACTGGCTGTTGGTTCTCGGGCTCTGATTGGTGGGTAGGGCTGGGATTCAGACTGGCTGTTGGTTCTCGGGCTCTGATTGGTGGGTAGGGCTGGGATTCTGACTGGCTGTTGGTTCTCGGGCTCTGATTGGTGGGTAGGGCTGGGATTCTGACTGGCTGTTGGTTCTCGGGCTCTGATTGGTGGGTAGGGCTGGGATTCTGATTGGCTGTTGGTTCTCGGGCTCTGATTGGTGGGTAGGGCTGGGATTCCCACTGGCTGCTGGTTCTCGGGCTCTGATTGGTGGGTAGGGCTGGGATTCTGATTGGCTGTTGGTTCTCGTGCTCTGATTGGTGTGTAGGGCTGGGATTCTGATTGGTGGCTAGGGCTGGGATTCTGACTGGCTGTTGGTTCTCGTGCTCTGATTGGTGGGTAGGGCTGGGATTCTGATTGGCTGTTGGTTCTCGGGCTGTGATTGGTGGGTAGGGCTGGGATTCTGATTGGCTGTTGGTTCTCGTGCTCTGATTGGTGGGTAGGGCTGGGATTCTGATTGGCTGTTGGTTCTCGGGCTGTGATTGGTGGGTAGGGCTGGGATTCTGATTGGCTGTTGGTTCTCGGGTTCTGATTGGTAGGTAGGGCTGGGATTCTGACTGGCTGTTGGTTCTCGGGCTCTGATTGGTGGGTAGGGCTGGGATTCTGACTGGCTGTTGGTTCTCGGGCTGTGATTGGTGGGTAGGGCTGGGATTCTGACTGGCTGTTGGTTCTCAGGCTCTGATTGGTGGGTAGGGCTGGGATTCTGATTGGCTGTTGGTTCTCTGGCTCTGATTGGTGGGTAGGGCTGGGATTCTGATTGGCTGTTTGTTCTCGGGCTCTGATTGGCGGGTAGGGCTGGGATTCTGATTGGCTGTTGGTTCTCGGGCTCTGATTGGCGGGTAGGGCTGGGATTCTGATTGGCTGTTGGTTCTCGGGCTCTGATTGGTGGGTAGGGCTGGGATTCTGATTGGCTGTTGGTTCTCGGGCTCTGATTGGTGGTTAGGGCGGGTAGGGCTGGGATTCTGATTGGCTGTTGGTTCTCGGGCTCTGATTGGTGGGTAGGGCTGGGATTCTGATTGGCTGTTGGTTCTCGGGCTCTGATTGGTGGGTAGGGTGGGGATTCTGATTGGCTGTTGGTTCTCGGGCTCTGATTGGTGGGTAGGGCTGGGATTCTGATTGGCTGTTGGTTCTCGGGCTCTGATTGATAGGTAGGGCTGGGATTCTGATTGGCTGTTGGTTCTCGGGCTGTGATTGGTTGATAGGGCTGGGATTCTGACTGGCTGTTGGTTCTCGGGCTCTGATTGGTCGGTAGGGCTGGGATTCTGACTGGCTGTTGGATCTCGGGCTCTGATTTGTGGGTAGGGCTGGGACTCTGACTGGCTGTTGGTTCTCGGGCTCTGATTGGTGGGTAGGGCTGGGATTCTGACTGGCTGTTGGTTCTCGGGCTGTGATTGGTGGGTAGGGCTGGGATTCTGACTGGCTGTTGGTTCTCGGGCTCTGATTGGTGGTTAGGGCTGGGATTCTGACTGGCTGTTGGTTCTCGGGCTCTGATTGGTGGGTAGGGCTGGGATTCTGACTGGCTGTTGGTTCTCGGGCTCTGATTGGTGGGTAGGGCTGGGATTCTGATTGGCTGTTGGTTCTCGGGCTCTGATTGGTGGGTTCTCGGGCTGTGATTGGTGTGTAGGGCTGGGATTCTGATTGGCGGTTGGTTCTTGGGCTGTGATTGGTGGGTAGGGCTGGGATTCTGATTGGCTGTTTGTTCTCGGGCTGTGATTGGTGGGTAGGGCTGGGATTCTGACTGGCTGTTGGTTCTCGGGCTCTGATTGGTGGGTAGGGCTGGGATTCTGACTGGCTGTTGGTTCTCGGGCTCTGATTGGTGGGTAGGGCTGGGATTCTGACTGGCTGTTGATTCTCGGGCTCTGATTGGTGGGTAGGGCTGGGATTCTGATTGGCTGTTGGTTCTCGGGCTCTGATTGGTGGGTAGGGCTGGGATTCTGACTGGCTGTTTGTTCTCGGGCTCTGATTGGTGGGTAGGGCTGGGATTCTGACTGGCTGTTGGTTCTCGGGCTGTGATTGGTGGGTATGGCTGGGATTCTGACTGGCTGTTTGTTCTCGGGCTCTGATTGGTGGGTAGGGCTGGGATTCTGATTGGCTGTTGGTTCTCGGGCTCTGATTGGTGGGTAGGGCTGGGATTCTGATTGGCTGTTGGTTCTCGGGCTCTGATTGGTGGTTAGGGCGGGTAGGGCTGGGATTCTGATTGGCTGTTGGTTCTCGGGCTGTGATTGG
Source organism: Pleurodeles waltl (assembly GCF_031143425.1). Classification (NCBI taxonomy): domain Eukaryota; kingdom Metazoa; phylum Chordata; class Amphibia; order Caudata; family Salamandridae; genus Pleurodeles; species Pleurodeles waltl. The sequence goes on along the minus strand of NW_027149943.1, from coordinate 175,866 downwards.
TGGGTAGGGCTGGGATTCTGATTGGCTGTTGGTTCTCGGGCTCTGATTGGTGGGTAGGGCTGGGATTCTGATTGGCTGTTGGTTCTCGGGCTCTGATTGGCGGGTAGGGCTGGGATTCTGATTGGCTGTTGGTTCTCGGGCTCTGATTGGTGGTTAGGGCTGGGATTCTGATTGGCTGTTGGTTCTCGGGCTCTGATTGGTGGTTAGGGCGGGTAGGGCTGGGATTCTGATTGGCTGTTGGTTCTCGGGCTCTGATTGGTGGGTAGGGCTGGGATTCTGATTGGCTGTTGGTTCTCGGGCTCTGATTGGTGGGTAGGGTGGGGATTCTGATTGGCTGTTGGTTCTCGGGCTCTGATTGGTGGGTAGGGCTGGGATTCTGATTGGCTGTTGGTTCTCGGGCTCTGATTGATAGGTAGGGCTGGGATTCTGATTGGCTGTTGGTTCTCGGGCTGTGATTGGTTGATAGGGCTGGGATTCTGACTGGCTGTTGGTTCTCGGGCTCTGATTGGTCGGTAGGGCTGGGATTTTGACTGGCTGTTGGTTCTCGGGCTCTGATTTGTGGGTAGGGCTGGGACTCTGACTGGCTGTTGGTTCTCGGGCTCTGATTGGTGGGTAGGGCTGGGATTCTGACTGGCTGTTGGTTCTCGGGCTGTGATTGGTGGGTAGGGCTGGGATTCTGACTGGCTGTTGGTTCTCGGGCTCTGATTGGTGGTTAGGGCTGGGATTCTGACTGGCTGTTGGTTCTCGGGCTCTGATTGGTGGGTAGGGCTGGGATTCTGACTGGCTGTTGGTTCTCGGGCTCTGATTGGTGGGTAGGGCTGGGATTCTGATTGGCTGTTGGTTCTCGGGCTCTGATTGGTGGGTTCTCGGGCTGTGATTGGTGGGTAGGGCTGGGATTCTGATTGGCGGTTGGTTCTTGGGCAGTGATTGGTGGGTAGGGCTGGGATTCTGATTGGCTGTTTGTTCTCGGGCTGTGATTGGTGGGTAGGGCTGGGATTCTGACTGGCTGTTGGTTCTCGGGCTCTGATTGGTGGGTAGGGCTGGGATTCTGACTGGCTGTTGGTTCTCGGGCTCTGATTGGTGGGTAGGGCTGGGATTCTGACTGGCTGTTGATTCTCGGGCTCTGATTGGTGGGTAGGGCTGGGATTCTGATTGGCTGTTGGTTCTCGGGCTCTGATTGGTGGGTAGGGCTGGGATTCTGACTGGCTGTTTGTTCTCGGGCTGTGATTGGTGGGTAGGGCTGGGATTCTGACTGGCTGTTGATTCTCGGGCTGTGATTGGTGGGTATGGCTGGGATTCTGACTGGCTGTTTGTTCTCGGGCTCTGATTGGTGGGTAGGGCTGGGATTCTGATTGGCTGTTGGTTCTCGGGCTCTGATTGGTGGGTAGGGCTGGGATTCTGATTGGCTGTTGGTTCTCGGGCTCTGATTGGTGGTTAGGGCGGGTAGGGCTGGGATTCTGACTGGCTGTTGGTTCTCGGGCTGTGATTGGTGGGTAGGGCTGGGATTCTGATTGGCTGTTGGTTCTCGGGCTCTGATTGGTGGGTAGGGCTGGGATTCTGATTGGCTGTTGGTTCTCGTTCTCTGATTGGTAGTTAGGGCTGGGATTCTGATTGCCTGTTGGTTCTCGGGCTCTGATTGGTGGGTAGGGCTGGGATTCTGACTGGCTGCTGGTTCTCGGGCTCTGATTGGTGGTTAGGGCTGGGATTCTGACTGGCTGTTGGTTCTCGGGCTCTGATTGGTGGTTAGGGCTGGGATTCTGACTGGCTGTTGGTTCTGGGGCTCTGATTGGTGGTTAGGGCAGGGATTCTGACTGGCTGTTGGTTCTCGGGCTCTGATTGGTGGTTAGGGCTGGGATTCTGACTGGCTGTTGGTTCTCGGGCTCTGATTGGTGGGTAGGGCTGGGATTCTGACTGGCTGTTGGTTCTCGGGCTGTGATTGGTGGGTAGGGCTGGGATTCTGACTGGCTGTTGGTTCTCGGGCTGTGATTGGTGGGTAGGGCTGGGATTCTGACTGGCTGTTGGTTCTCGGGCTCTGATTGGTGGGTAGGGCTGGGATTCTGACTGGCTGTTGGTTCTCGGGCTCTGATTGGTGGGTAGGGCTGGGATTCTGACTGGCTGTTGGTTCTCGGGCTCTGATTGGTGGGTAGGGCTGGGATTCTGATTGGCTGTTGGTTCTCGGGCTCTGATTGGTGGGTAGGGCTGGGATTCTGATTGGCTGTTGGTTCTCGGGCTCTGATTGGTGGGTAGGGCTGGGATTCTGATTGGCTGTTGGTTCTCGGGCTCTGATTGGCGGGTAGGGCTGGGATTCTGATTGGCTGTTGGTTCTCGGGCTCTGATTGGTGGTTAGGGCTGGGATTCTGATTGGCTGTTGGTTCTCGGGCTCTGATTGGTGGTTAGGGCGGGTAGGGCTGGGATTCTGATTGGCTGTTGGTTCTTGGGCTCTGATTGGTGGGTAGGGCTGGGATTCTGACTGGCTGCTGGTTCTCGGGCTCTGATTGGTGGGTAGGGCTGGGATTCTGATTGGCTGTTGGTTCTCGTGCTCTGATTGGTGTGTAGGGCTGGGATTCTGATTGGTGGCTAGGGCTGGGATTCTGACTGGCTGTTGGTTCTCGTGCTCTGATTGGTGGGTAGGGCTGGGATTCTGATTGGCTGTTGGTTCTCGGGCTGTGATTGGTGGGTAGGGCTGGGATTCTGATTGGCTGTTGGTTCTCGTGCTCTGATTGGTGGGTAGGGCTGGGATTCTGATTGGCTGTTGGTTCTCGGGCTGTGATTGGTGGGTAGGGCTGGGATTCTGATTGGCTGTTGGTTCTCGGGTTCTGATTGGTAGGTAGGGCTGGGATTCTGACTGGCTGTTGGTTCTCGGGCTCTGATTGGTGGGTAGGGCTGGGATTCTGACTGGCTGTTGGTTCTCGGGCTGTGATTGGTGGGTAGGGCTGGGATTCTGACTGGCTGTTGGTTCTCAGGCTCTGATTGGTGGGTAGGGCTGGGATTCTGATTGGCTGTTGGTTCTCTGGCTCTGATTGGTGGGTAGGGCTGGGATTCTGATTGCCTGTTTGTTCTCGGGCTCTGATTGGTGGGTAGGGCTGGGATTCTGATTGGCTGTTGGTTCTCGGGCTCTGATTGGTGGTTAGGGCTGGGATTCTGACTGGCTGTTGGTTCTCGGGCTCTGATTGGTTGTTAGGGCTGGGATTCTGATTGGCTGTTGGTTCTCGGGCTCTGATTGGTGGTTAGGGCAGGTAGGGCTGGGATTCTGATTGGCTGTTGGTTCTCGGGCTCTGATTGGTGGGTAGGTCTGGGATTCTGATTGGCTGTTGGTTCTCGGGCTCTGATTGGTGGGTAGGGTGGGGATTCTGATTGGCTGTTGGTTCTCGGGCTGTGATTGGTTGATAGGGCTGGGATTCTGACTGGCTGTTGGTTCTCGGGCTCTGATTGGTCGGTAGGGCTGGGATTTTGACTGGCTGTTGGTTCTCGGGCTCTGATTTGTGGGTAGGGCTGGGACTCTGACTGGCTGTTGGTTCTCGGGCTCTGATTGGTGGGTAGGGCTGGGATTCTGACTGGCTGTTGGTTCTCGGGCTGTGATTGGTGGGTAGGGCTGGGATTCTGACTGGCTGTTGGTTCTCGGGCTCTGATTGGTGGGTAGGGCTGGGATTCTGACTGGCTGTTGGTTCTCGGGCTCTGATTGGTGGGTAGGGCTGGGATTCTGACTGGCTGTTGGTTCTCGGGCTCTGATTGGTGGGTAGGGCTGGGATTCTGACTGGCTGTTGGTTCTCGGGCTCTGATTGGTGGGTAGGGCTGGGATTCTGATTGGCTGTTGGTTCTCGGGCTCTGATTGGTGGGTAGGGCTGGGATTCTGACTGGCTGTTGGTTCTCGGGCTCTGATTGGTGGGTAGGGCTGGGATTCTGACTGGCTGTTGGTTCTCGGGCTCTGATTGGTGGGTAGGGCTGGGATTCTGATTGGCTGTTGGTTCTCGGGCTCTGATTGGTGGTTAGGGCAGGTAGGGCTGGGATTCTGATTGGCTGTTGGTTCTCGGGCTCTGATTGGTGGGTAGGTCTGGGATTCTGATTGGCTGTTGGTTCTCGGGCTCTGATTGGTGGGTAGGGTGGGGATTCTGATTGGCTGTTGGTTCTCGGGCTGTGATTGGTTGATAGGGCTGGGATTCTGACTGGCTGTTGGTTCTCGGGCTCTGATTGGTCGGTAGGGCTGGGATTTTGACTGGCTGTTGGTTCTCGGGCTCTGATTTGTGGGTAGGGCTGGGACTCTGACTGGCTGTTGGTTCTCGGGCTCTGATTGGTGGGTAGGGCTGGGATTCTGACTGGCTGTTGGTTCTCGGGCTGTGATTGGTGGGTAGGGCTGGGATTCTGACTGGCTGTTGGTTCTCGGGCTCTGATTGGTGGTTAGGGCTGGGATTCTGACTGGCTGTTGGTTCTCGGGCTCTGATTGGTGGGTAGGGCTGGGATTCTGACTGGCTGTTGGTTCTCGGGCTCTGATTGGTGGGTAGGGCTGGGATTCTGATTGGCTGTTGGTTCTCGGGCTCTGATTGGTGGGTTCTCGGGCTGTGATTGGTGGGTAGGGCTGGGATTCTGATTGGCGGTTGGTTCTTGGGCAGTGATTGGTGGGTAGGGCTGGGATTCTGATTGGCTGTTTGTTCTCGGGCTGTGATTGGTGGGTAGGGCTGGGATTCTGACTGGCTGTTGGTTCTCGGGCTCTGATTGGTGGGTAGGGCTGGGATTCTGACTGGCTGTTGGTTCTCGGGCTCTGATTGGTGGGTAGGGCTGGGATTCTGACTGGCTGTTGATTCTCGGGCTCTGATTGGTGGGTAGGGCTGGGATTCTGATTGGCTGTTGGTTCTCGGGCTCTGATTGGTGGGTAGGGCTGGGATTCTGACTGGCTGTTTGTTCTCGGGCTGTGATTGGTGGGTAGGGCTGGGATTCTGACTGGCTGTTGATTCTCGGGCTGTGATTGGTGGGTATGGCTGGGATTCTGACTGGCTGTTTGTTCTCGGGCTCTGATTGGTGGGTAGGGCTGGGATTCTGATTGGCTGTTGGTTCTCGGGCTCTGATTGGTGGGTAGGGCTGGGATTCTGATTGGCTGTTGGTTCTCGGGCTCTGATTGGTGGGTTCTCGGGCTGTGATTGGTGGGTAGGGCTGGGATTCTGATTGGCGGTTGGTTCTTGGGCAGTGATTGGTGGGTAGGGCTGGGATTCTGATTGGCTGTTTGTTCTCGGGCTGTGATTGGTGGGTAGGGCTGGGATTCTGATTGGCTGTTGGTTCTCGGGCTGTGATTGGTGGGTAGGGCTGGGATTCTGATTGGCTGTTGGTTCTCGTGCTCTGATTGGTGGGTAGGGCTGGGATTCTGATTGGCTGTTGGTTCTCGGGCTGTGATTGGTGGGTAGGGCTGGGATTCTGATTGGCTGTTGGTTCTCGGGTTCTGATTGGTAGGTAGGGCTGGGATTCTGACTGGCTGTTGGTTCTCGGGCTCTGATTGGTGGGTAGGGCTGGGATTCTGACTGGCTGTTGGTTCTCGGGCTGTGATTGGTGGGTAGGGCTGGGATTCTGACTGGCTGTTGGTTCTCAGGCTCTGATTGGTGGGTAGGGCTGGGATTCTGATTGGCTGTTGGTTCTCTGGCTCTGATTGGTGGGTAGGGCTGGGATTCTGATTGGCTGTTTGTTCTCGGGCTCTGATTGGTGGGTAGGGCTGGGATTCTGATTGGCTGTTGGTTCTCGGGCTCTGATTGGCGGGTAGGGCTGGGATTCTGATTGGCTGTTGGTTCTCGGGCTCTGATTGGTGGTTAGGGCTGGGATTCTGATTGGCTGTTGGTTCTCGGGCTCTGATTGGTGGTTAGGGCAGGTAGGGCTGGGATTCTGATTGGCTGTTGGTTCTCGGGCTCTGATTGGTGGGTAGGTCTGGGATTCTGATTGGCTGTTGGTTCTCGGGCTCTGATTGGTGGGTAGGGTGGGGATTCTGATTGGCTGTTGGTTCTCGGGCTCTGATTGGTGGGTAGGGCTGGGATTCTGATTGGCTGTTGGTTCTCGGGCTCTGATTGATAGGTAGGGCTGGGATTCTGATTGGCTGTTGGTTCTCGGGCTGTGATTGGTTGATAGGGCTGGGATTCTGACTGGCTGTTGGTTCTCGGGCTCTGATTGGTCGGTAGGGCTGGGATTCTGACTGGCTGTTGGTTCTCGGGCTCTGATTTGTGGGTAGGGCTGGGACTCTGACTGGCTGTTGGTTCTCGGGCTCTGATTGGTGGGTAGGGCTGGGATTCTGACTGGCTGTTGGTTCTCGGGCTGTGATTGGTGGGTAGGGCTGGGATTCTGACTGGCTGTTGGTTCTCGGGCTCTGATTGGTGGTTAGGGCGGGTAGGGCTGGGATTCTGATTGGCTGTTGGTTCTCGGGCTCTGATTGGTGGTAGGGCTGGGATTCTGACTGGCTGTTGGTTCTCGGGCTGTGATTGGTGGGTAGGGCTGGGATTCTGACTGGCTGTTGGTTCTCGGGCTCTGATTGGTGGTTAGGGCTGGGATTCTGACTGGCTGTTGGTTCTCGGGCTCTGATTGGTGGGTAGGGCTGGGATTCTGACTGGCTGTTGGTTCTCGGGCTCTGATTGGTGGGTAGGGCTGGGATTCTGATTGGCTGTTGGTTCTCGGGCTCTGATTGGTGGGTTCTCGGGCTGTGATTGGTGGGTAGGGCTGGGATTCTGATTGGCGGTTGGTTCTTGGGCTGTGATTGGTGGGTAGGGCTGGGATTCTGATTGGCTGTTTGTTCTCGGGCTGTGATTGGTGGGTAGGGCTGGGATTCTGACTGGCTGTTGGTTCTCGGGCTCTGATTGGTGGGTAGGGCTGGGATTCTGACTGGCTGTTGGTTCTCGGGCTCTGATTGGTGGGTAGGGCTGGGATTCTGACTGGCTGTTGATTCTCGGGCTCTGATTGGTGGGTAGGGCTGGGATTCTGATTGGCTGTTGGTTCTCGGGCTCTGATTGGTGGGTAGGGCTGGGATTCTGACTGGCTGTTTGTTCTCGGGCTGTGATTGGTGGGTAGGGCTGGGATTCTGACTGGCTGTTGGTTCTCGGGCTGTGATTGGTGGGTATGGCTGGGATTCTGACTGGCTGTTTGTTCTCGGGCTCTGATTGGTGGGTAGGGCTGGGATTCTGATGGGCTGTTGGTTCTCGGGCTCTGATTGGTGGGTAGGGCTGGGATTCTGATTGGCTGTTGGTTCTCGGGCTCTGATTGGTGGTTAGGGCGGGTAGGGCTGGGATTCTGATTGGCTGTTGGTTCTCGGGCTGTGATTGGTGGGTAGGGCTGGGATTCTGATTGGCTGTTGGTTCTCGGGCTCTGATTGGTGGGTAGGGCTGGGATTCTGATTGGCTGTTGGTTCTCGGGCTCTGATTGGCGGGTAGGGCTGGGATTCTGATTGGCTGTTGGTTCTCGGGCTCTGATTGGTGGTTAGGGCTGGGATTCTGATTGGCTGTTGGTTCTCGGGCTCTGATTGGTGGTTAGGGCGGGTAGGGCTGGGATTCTGATTGGCTGTTGGTTCTCGGGCTCTGATTGGTGGGTAGGGCTGGGATTCTGATTGGCTGTTGGTTCTCGGGCTCTGATTGGTGGGTAGGGTGGGGATTCTGATTGGCTGTTGGTTCTCGGGCTCTGATTGGTGGGTAGGGCTGGGATTCTGATTGGCTGTTGGTTCTCGGGCTCTGATTGGTGGGTAGGGCTGGGATTCTGATTGGCTGTTGGTTCTCGGGCTCTGATTGGTGGGTTCTCGGGCTGTGATTGGTGGGTAGGGCTGGGATTCTGATTGGCGGTTGGTTCTTGGGCTGTGATTGGTGGGTAGGGCTGGGATTCTGATTGGCTGTTTGTTCTCGGGCTGTGATTGGTGGGTAGGGCTGGGATTCTGACTGGCTGTTGGTTCTCGGGCTCTGATTGGTGGGTAGGGCTGGGATTCTGACTGGCTGTTGGTTCTCGGGCTCTGATTGGTGGGTAGGGCTGGGATTCTGACTGGCTGTTGATTCTCGGGCTCTGATTGGTGGGTAGGGCTGGGATTCTGATTGGCTGTTGGTTCTCGGGCTCTGATTGGTGGGTAGGGCTGGGATTCTGACTGGCTGTTTGTTCTCGGGCTGTGATTGGTGGGTAGGGCTGGGATTCTGACTGGCTGTTGGTTCTCGGGCTGTGATTGGTGGGTATGGCTGGGATTCTGACTGGCTGTTTGTTCTCGGGCTCTGATTGGTGGGTAGGGCTGGGATTCTGATGGGCTGTTGGTTCTCGGGCTCTGATTGGTGGGTAGGGCTGGGATTCTGATTGGCTGTTGGTTCTCGGGCTCTGATTGGTGGTTAGGGCGGGTAGGGCTGGGATTCTGATTGGCTGTTGGTTCTCGGGCTGTGATTGGTGGGTAGGGCTGGGATTCTGATTGGCTGTTGGTTCTCGGGCTCTGATTGGTGGGTAGGGCTGGGATTCTGATTGGCTGTTGGTTCTCGGGCTCTGATTGGCGGGTAGGGCTGGGATTCTGATTGGCTGTTGGTTCTCGGGCTCTGATTGGTGGTTAGGGCTGGGATTCTGATTGGCTGTTGGTTCTCGGGCTCTGATTGGTGGTTAGGGCGGGTAGGGCTGGGATTCTGATTGGCTGTTGGTTCTCGGGCTCTGATTGGTGGGTAGGGCTGGGATTCTGATTGGCTGTTGGTTCTCGGGCTCTGATTGGTGGGTAGGGTGGGGATTCTGATTGGCTGTTGGTTCTCGGGCTCTGATTGGTGGGTAGGGCTGGGATTCTGATTGGCTGTTGGTTCTCGGGCTCTGATTGATAGGTAGGGCTGGGATTCTGATTGGCTGTTGGTTCTCGGGCTGTGATTGGTTGATAGGGCTGGGATTCTGACTGGCTGTTGGTTCTCGGGCTCTGATTGGTCGGTAGGGCTGGGATTCTGACTGGCTGTTGGTTCTCGGGCTCTGATTTGTGGGTAGGGCTGGGACTCTGACTGGCTGTTGGTTCTCGGGCTCTGATTGGTGGGTAGGGCTGGGATTCTGACTGGCTGTTGGTTCTCGGGCTGTGATTGGTGGGTAGGGCTGGGATTCTGACTGGCTGTTGGTTCTCGGGCTCTGATTGGTGGTTAGGGCTGGGATTCTGACTGGCTGTTGGTTCTCGGGCTCTGATTGGTGGGTAGGGCTGGGATTCTGACTGGCTGTTGGTTCTCGGGCTCTGATTGGTGGGTAGGGCTGGGATTCTGATTGGCTGTTGGTTCTCGGGCTCTGATTGGTGGTTAGGGCTGGGATTCTGATTGGCTGTTGGTTCTCGGGCTCTGATTGGTGGTTAGGGCTGGGATTCTGACTGGCTGTTGGTTCTCGGGCTCTGATTGGTGGTTAGGGCTGGGATTCTGACTGGCTGTTGGTTCTCGGGCTGTGATTGGTGGTTAGGGCTGGGATTCTGACTGGCTGTTGGTTCTCGGGCTCTGATTGGTGTGTAGGGCTGGGATTCTGATTGGCTGTTGGTTCTCGGGCTGTGATTGGTGGGTAGGGCTGCGATTCTGATTGGCTGTTGGTTCTCGGGCTGTGATTGGTGGTTAGGGCTGGGATTCTGATTGGCTGTTGGTTCTCGGGCTGTGATTGGTGGGTAGGGCTGGGATTCTGACTGGCTGTTGGTTCTCGGGCTCTGATTGGTGGTTAGGGCTTGGATTCTGACTGGCTGTTGGTTCTCGGGCTGTGATTGGTGGGTAGGGCTGGGATTCTGATTGGCTGTTGGTTCTCGGGCTGTGATTGGTGGGTAGGGCTGGTTTTCTGATTGGCTGTTGGTTCGCGGGCTGTGATTGGTGGGTAGGGCTGGGATTCTGATTGGCTGTTGGTTCTCGGGCTCTGATTGGTGGGTAGGGCTGGGATTCTGATTGGCTGTTGGTTCTCGGGCTGTGATTGGTGGGTAGGGCTGGGATTCTGATTGGCTGTTGGTTCTCGGGCTGTGATTGGTGGGTAGGGCTGGGATTCTGACTGGCTGTTGGTTCTCGGGCTCTGATTGGTGGGTCGGGCTGGGATTCTGATTGGCTGTTGGTTCTCGGGCTCTGATTGGTGGGTCGGGCTGGGATTCTGATTGTCTGTTGGTTCTCGGGCTGTGATTGGTGGGTAGGGCTGGGATTCTGACTGGCTATTGGTTCTCGTGCTCTGATTGGTGGGTAGGGCTGGGATTCTGATTGGCTGTTGGTTCTCGGGCTCTGATTGGTGGGTAGGGCTGGGATTCTGATTGGCTGTTGGTTCTCGGGCTCTGATTGGTAGGTAGGGCTGGGATTCTGATTGGCTGTTAGTTCTCGGGCTCTGATTGGTGGTTAGGGCGGGTAGGGCTGGGATTCTGACTGGCTGTTGGTTCTCAGGCTCTGATTGGTGGGTAGGGCTGGGATTCTGACTGGCTGTTGGTTCTCGGGCTCTGATTGGTGGTTAGGGCTGGGATTCAGATTGGCTGTTGGTTCTCGGGCTCTGATTGGTGGGTAGGGCTGGGATTCTGATTGGCTGTTAGTTCTCGGGCTCTGATTGGTGGTTAGGGCGGGTAGGGCTGGGATTCTGACTGGCTGTCGGTTCTCGGGCTCTGATTGGTGGGTAGGGCTGGGATTCTGATTGGCTGTTGGTTCTCGGGCTCTGATTGGTAGTTAGGGCTGGGATTCTGATTGGCTGTTAGTTCTCGGGCTCTGATTGGTGGTTAGGGCGGGTAGGGCTGGGATTCTGACTGGCTGTTGGTTCTCGGGCTCTGATTGGTGGGTAGGGCTGGGATTCTGACTGGCTGTTGGTTCTCGGGCTCTGATTGGTGGTTAGGGCTGGGATTCTGATTGGCTGTTGGTTCTCGGGCTCTGATTGGTAGTTAGGGCTGGGATTCTGATTGGCTGTTAGTTCTCGGGCTCTGATTGGTGGTTAGGGTGGGTAGGGCTGGGATTCTGACTGGCTGTTGGTTCTCGGGCTCCGATTGGTGGGTAGGGCTGGGATTCTGACTGGCTGTTGGTTCTCGGGCTCCGATTGGTGGGTAGGTCTGGGATTCTGACTGGCTGTTGGTTCTCGGGCTCCGATTGGTGGGTAGGTCTGGGATTCTGACTGGCTGTTGGTTCTCGGGCTCCGATTGGTGGGTAGGTCTGGGATTCTGACTGGCTGTTGGTTCTCGGGCTCCGATTGGTGGGTAGGTCTGGGATTCTGACTGGCTGTTGGTTCTCGGGCTCCGATTGGTGGGTAGGTCTGGGATTCTGACTGGCTGTTGGTTCTCGGGCTCCGATTGGTGGGTAGGGCTGGGATTCTGACTGGCTGTTGGTTCTCGGGCTCCGATTGGTGGGTAGGGCTCGGATTCTGACTGGCTGTTGGTTCTCGGGCTCCGATTGGTGGGTAGGGCTGGGATTCTGACTGGCTGTTGGTTCTCGGGCTCCGATTGGTGGTTAGGGCTGGGATTCTGACTGGCTGTTGGTTCTCGGGCTCCGATTGGTGGTTAGGGCTGGGATTCTGATTGGCTGTTAGTTCTCGGGCTCGGGCTCCGATTGGTGGTTAGGGCTGGGATTCTGATTGGCTGTTAGTTCTCGGGCTCTGATTGGTGGTTAGGGCGGGTAGGGCTGGGATTCTGACTGGCTGTTGGTTCTCGGGCTCTGATTGGTGGGTAGGGCTGGGATTCTGACTGGCTGTTGGTTCTCGGGCTCTGATTGGTGGTTAGGGCTGGGATTCTGACTGGCTGTTGGTTCTCGGGCTCTGATTGGTGGGTAGGGCTGGGATTCAGACTGGCTGTTGGTTCTCGGGCTCTGATTGGTGGGTAGGGCTGGGATTCTGACTGGCTGTTGGTTCTCGGGCTCTGATTGGTGGGTAGGGCTGGGATTCTGACTGGCTGTTGGTTCTCGGGCTCTGATTGGTGGGTAGGGCTGGGATTCTGATTGGCTGTTGGTTCTCGGGCTCTGATTGGTGGGTAGGGCTGGGATTCCCACTGGCTGCTGGTTCTCGGGCTCTGATTGGTGGGTAGGGCTGGGATTCTGATTGGCTGTTGGTTCTCGTGCTCTGATTGGTGTGTAGGGCTGGGATTCTGATTGGTGGCTAGGGCTGGGATTCTGACTGGCTGTTGGTTCTCGTGCTCTGATTGGTGGGTAGGGCTGGGATTCTGATTGGCTGTTGGTTCTCGGGCTGTGATTGGTGGGTAGGGCTGGGATTCTGATTGGCTGTTGGTTCTCGTGCTCTGATTGGTGGGTAGGGCTGGGATTCTGATTGGCTGTTGGTTCTCGGGCTGTGATTATTGGGTAGGGCTGGGATTCTGATTGGCTGTTGGTTCTCGGGTTCTGATTGGTAGGTAGGGCTGGGATTCTGACTGGCTGTTGGTTCTCGGGCTCTGATTGGTGGGTAGGGCTGGGATTCTGACTGGCTGTTGGTTCTCGGGCTGTGATTGGTGGGTAGGGCTGGGATTCTGACTGGCTGTTGGTTCTCAGGCTCTGATTGGTGGGTAGGGCTGGGATTCTGATTGGCTGTTGGTTCTCTGGCTCTGATTGGTGGGTAGGGCTGGGATTCTGATTGGCTGTTTGTTCTCGGGCTCTGATTGGTGGGTAGGGCTGGGATTCTGATTGGCTGTTGGTTCTCGGGCTCTGATTGGCGGGTAGGGCTGGGATTCTGATTGGCTGTTGGTTCTCGGGCTCTGATTGGTGGGTAGGGCTGGGATTCTGATTGGCTGTTGGTTCTCGGGCTCTGATTGGTGGTTAGGGCGGGTAGGGCTGGGATTCTGATTGGCTGTTGGTTCTCGGGCTCTGATTGGTGGGTAGGGCTGGGATTCTGATTGGCTGTTGGTTCTCGGGCTCTGATTGGTGGGTAGGGTGGGGATTCTGATTGGCTGTTGGTTCTCGGGCTCTGATTGGTGGGTAGGGCTGGGATTCTGATTGGCTGTTGGTTCTCGGGCTCTGATTGATAGGTAGGGCTGGGATTCTGATTGGCTGTTGGTTCTCGGGCTGTGATTGGTTGATAGGGCTGGGATTCTGACTGGCTGTTGGTTCTCGGGCTCTGATTGGTCGGTAGGGCTGGGATTCTGACTGGCTGTTGGATCTCGGGCTCTGATTTGTGGGTAGGGCTGGGACTCTGACTGGCTGTTGGTTCTCGGGCTCTGATTGGTGGGTAGGGCTGGGATTCTGACTGGCTGTTGGTTCTCGGGCTGTGATTGGTGGGTAGGGCTGGGATTCTGACTGGCTGTTGGTTCTCGGGCTCTGATTGGTGGTTAGGGCTGGGATTCTGACTGGCTGTTGGTTCTCGGGCTCTGATTGGTGGGTAGGGCTGGGATTCTGACTGGCTGTTGGTTCTCGGGCTCTGATTGGTGGGTAGGGCTGGGATTCTGATTGGCTGTTGGTTCTCGGGCTCTGATTGGTGGGTTCTCGGGCTGTGATTGGTGGGTAGGGCTGGGATTCTGATTGGCGGTTGGTTCTTGGGCTGTGATTGGTGGGTAGGGCTGGGATTCTGATTGGCTGTTTGTTCTCGGGCTGTGATTGGTGGGTAGGGCTGGGATTCTGACTGGCTGTTGGTTCTCGGGCTCTGATTGGTGGGTAGGGCTGGGATTCTGACTGGCTGTTGGTTCTCGGGCTCTGATTGGTGGGTAGGGCTGGGATTCTGACTGGCTGTTGATTCTCGGGCTCTGATTGGTGGGTAGGGCTGGGATTCTGATTGGCTGTTGGTTCTCGGGCTCTGATTGGTGGGTAGGGCTGGGATTCTGACTGGCTGTTTGTTCTCGGGCTCTGATTGGTGGGTAGGGCTGGGATTCTGACTGGCTGTTGGTTCTCGGGCTGTGATTGGTGGGTATGGCTCGGATTCTGACTGGCTGTTTGTTCTCGGGCTCTGATTGGTGGGTAGGGCTGGGATTCTGATTGGCTGTTGGTTCTCGGGCTCTGATTGGTGGGTAGGGCTGGGATTCTGATTGGCTGTTGGTTCTCGGGCTCTGATTGGTGGTTAGGGCGGGTAGGGCTGGGAGTCTGATTGGCTGTTGGTTCTCGGGCTGTGATTGGTGGGTAGGGCTGGGATTCTGATTGGCTGTTGGTTCTCGGGCTCTGATTGGCGGGTAGGGCTGGGATTCTGATTGGCTGTTGGTTCTCGGGCTCTGATTGGTGGTTAGGGCTGGGATTCTGATTGGCTGTTGGTTCTCGGGCTCTGATTGGTGGTTAGGGCGGGTAGGGCTGGGATTCTGATTGGCTGTTGGTTCTCGGGCTCTGATTGGTGGGTAGGGCTGGGATTCTGATTGGCTGTTGGTTCTCGGGCTCTGATTGGTGGGTAGGGTGGGGATTCTGATTGGCTGTTGGTTCTCGGGCTCTGATTGGTGGGTAGGGCTGGGATTCTGATTGGCTGTTGGTTCTCGGGCTCTGATTGATAGGTAGGGCTGGGATTCTGATTGACTGTTGGTTCTCGGGCTGTGATTGGTTGATAGGGCTGGGATTCTGACTGGCTGTTGGTTCTCGGGCTCTGATTGGTCGGTAGGGCTGGGATTCTGACTGGCTGTTGGTTCTCGGGCTCTGATTTGTGGGTAGGGCTGGGACTCTGACTGGCTGTTGGTTCTCGGGCTCTGATTGGTGGGTAGGGCTGGGATTCTGACTGGCTGTTGGTTCTCGGGCTGTGATTGGTGGGTAGGGCTGGGATTCTGACTGGCTGTTGGTTCTCGGGCTCTGATTGGTGGTTAGGGCTGGGATTCTGACTGGCTGTTGGTTCTCGGGCTCTGATTGGTGGGTAGGGCTGGGATTCTGACTGGCTGTTGGTTCTCGGGCTCTGATTGGTGGGTAGGGCTGGGATTCTGATTGGCTGTTGGTTCTCGGGCTCTGATTGGTGGGTTCTCGGGCTGTGATTGGTGGGTAGGGCTGGGATTCTGATTGGCGGTTGGTTCTTGGGCAGTGATTGGTGGGTAGGGCTGGGATTCTGATTGGCTGTTTGTTCTCGGGCTGTGATTGGTGGGTAGGGCTGGGATTCTGACTGGCTGTTGGTTCTCGGGCTCTGATTGGTGGGTAGGGCTGGGATTCTGACTGGCTGTTGGTTCTCGGGCTCTGATTGGTGGGTAGGGCTGGGATTCTGACTGGCTGTTGATTCTCGGGCTCTGATTGGTGGGTAGGGCTGGGATTCTGATTGGCTGTTGGTTCTCGGGCTCTGATTGGTGGGTAGGGCTGGGATTCTGACTGGCTGTTTGTTCTCGGGCTGTGATTGGTGGGTAGGGCTGGGATTCTGACTGGCTGTTGGTTCTCGGGCTGTGATTGGTGGGTATGGCTGGGATTCTGACTGGCTGTTTGTTCTCGGGCTCTGATTGGTGGGTAGGGCTGGGATTCTGATTGGCTGTTGGTTCTCGGGCTCTGATTGGTGGGTAGGGCTGGGATTCTGATTGGCTGTTGGTTCTCGGGCTCTGATTGGTGGTTAGGGCGGGTAGGGCTGGGATTCTGATTGGCTGTTGGTTCTCGGGCTGTGATTGGTGGGTAGGGCTGGGATTCTGATTGGCTGTTGGTTCTCGGGCTCTGATTGGTGGGTAGGGCTGGGATTCTGATTGGCTGTTGGTTCTCGTTCTCTGATTGGTGGTTAGGGCTGGGATTCTGATTGCCTGTTGGTTCTCGGGCTCTGATTGGTGGGTAGGGCTGGGATTCTGACTGGCTGCTGGTTCTCGGGCTCTGATTGGTGGTTAGGGCTGGGATTCTGACTGGCTGTTGGTTCTCGGGCTCTGATTGGTGGTTAGGGCTGGGATTCTGACTGGCTGTTGGTTCTGGGGCTCTGATTGGTGGTTAGGGCAGGGATTCTGACTGGCTGTTGGTTCTCGGGCTCTGATTGGTGGTTAGGGCTGGGATTCTGACTGGCTGTTGGTTCTCGGGCTCTGATTGGTGGGTAGGGCTGGGATTCTGACTGGCTGTTGGTTCTCGGGCTGTGATTGGTGGGTAGGGCTGGGATTCTGACTGGCTGTTGGTTCTCGGGCTGTGATTGGTGGGTAGGGCTGGGATTCTGACTGGCTGTTGGTTCTCGGGCTCTGATTGGTGGGTAGGGCTGGGATTCTGATTGGCTGTTGGTTCTCGGGCTCTGATTGGTGGGTAGGGCTGGGATTCTGATTGGCTGTTGGTTCTCGGGCTCTGATTGGTGGGTAGGGCTGGGATTCTGATTGGCTGTTGGTTCTCGGGCTCTGATTGGTGGGTAGGGCTGGGATTCTGATTGGCTGTTGGTTCTCGGGCTCTGATTGGCGGGTAGGGCTGGGATTCTGATTGGCTGTTGGTTCTCGGGCTCTGATTGGCGGTTAGGGCTGGGATTCTGATTGGCTGTTGGTTCTCGGGCTCTGATTGGTGGTTAGGGCGGGTAGGGCTGGGATTCTGATTGGCTGTTGGTTCTCGGGCTCTGATTGGTGGGTAGGGCTGGGATTCTGACTGGCTGCTGGTTCTCGGGCTCTGATTGGTGGGTAGGGCTGGGATTCTGATTGGCTGTTGGTTCTCGTGCTCTGATTGGTGTGTAGGGCTGGGATTCTGATTGGTGGCTAGGGCTGGGATTCTGACTGGCTGTTGGTTCTCGTGCTCTGATTGGTGGGTAGGGCTGGGATTCTGATTGGCTGTTGGTTCTCGGGCTGTGATTGGTGGGTAGGGCTGGGATTCTGATTGGCTGTTGGTTCTCGTGCTCTGATTGGTGGGTAGGGCTGGGATTCTGATTGGCTGTTGGTTCTCGGGCTGTGATTGGTGGGTAGGGCTGGGATTCTGATTGGCTGTTGGTTCT
Organism: Pleurodeles waltl; assembly: GCF_031143425.1. Taxonomy (NCBI): domain Eukaryota; kingdom Metazoa; phylum Chordata; class Amphibia; order Caudata; family Salamandridae; genus Pleurodeles; species Pleurodeles waltl. Next base: position 159,207 of record NW_027149943.1, on the reverse strand, counting down.
CGGGTTCTGAATTGTAGGTAGGGCTGGGATTCTGACTGGCTGTTGGTTCTCGGGCTCTGATTGGTGGGTAGGGCTGGGATTCTGACTGGCTGTTGGTTCTCGGGCTGTGATTGGTGGGTAGGGCTGGGATTCTGACTGGCTGTTGGTTCTCAGGCTCTGATTGGTGGGTAGGGCTGGGATTCTGATTGGCTGTTGGTTCTCTGGCTCTGATTGGTGGGTAGGGCTGGGATTCTGATTGGCTGTTTGTTCTCGGGCTCTGATTGGTGGGTAGGGCTGGGATTCTGATTGGCTGTTGGTTCTCGGGCTCTGATTGGCGGGTAGGGCTGGGATTCTGATTGGCTGTTGGTTCTCGGGCTCTGATTGGTGGTTAGGGCTGGGATTCTGATTGGCTGTTGGTTCTCGGGCTCTGATTGGTGGTTAGGGCGGGTAGGGCTGGGATTCTGATTGGCTGTTGGTTCTCGGGCTCTGATTGGTGGGTAGGGCTGGGATTCTGATTGGCTGTTGGTTCTCGGGCTCTGATTGGTGGGTAGGGTGGGGATTCTGATTGGCTGTTGGTTCTCGGGCTCTGATTGGTGGGTAGGGCTGGGATTCTGATTGGCTGTTGGTTCTCGGGCTCTGATTGATAGGTAGGGCTGGGATTCTGATTGGCTGTTGGTTCTCGGGCTGTGATTGGTTGATAGGGCTGGGATTCTGACTGGCTGTTGGTTCTCGGGCTCTGATTGGTCGGTAGGGCTGGGATTCTGACTGGCTGTTGGTTCTCGGGCTCTGATTTGTGGGTAGGGCTGGGACTCTGACTGGCTGTTGGTTCTCGGGCTCTGATTGGTGGGTAGGGCTGGGATTCTGACTGGCTGTTGGTTCTCGGGCTGTGATTGGTGGGTAGGGCTGGGATTCTGACTGGCTGTTGGTTCTCGGGCTCTGATTGGTGGTTAGGGCGGGTAGGGCTGGGATTCTGATTGGCTGTTGGTTCTCGGGCTCTGATTGGTGGTAGGGCTGGGATTCTGACTGGCTGTTGGTTCTCGGGCTGTGATTGGTGGGTAGGGCTGGGATTCTGACTGGCTGTTGGTTCTCGGGCTCTGATTGGTGGTTAGGGCTGGGATTCTGACTGGCTGTTGGTTCTCGGGCTCTGATTGGTGGGTTGGGCTGGGATTCTGACTGGCTGTTGGTTCTCGGGCTCTGATTGGTGGGTAGGGCTGGGATTCTGATTGGCTGTTGGTTCTCGGGCTCTGATTGGTGGGTTCTCGGGCTGTGATTGGTGGGTAGGGCTGGGATTCTGATTGGCGGTTGGTTATTGGGCTGTGATTGGTGGGTAGGGCTGGGATTCTGATTGGCTGTTTGTTCTCGGGCTGTGATTGGTGGGTAGGGCTGGGATTCTGACTGGCTGTTGGTTCTCGGGCTCTGATTGGTGGGTAGGGCTGGGATTCTGACTGGCTGTTGGTTCTCGGGCTCTGATTGGTGGGTAGGGCTGGGATTCTGACTGGCTGTTGATTCTCGGGCTCTGATTGGTGGGTAGGGCTGGGATTCTGATTGGCTGTTGGTTCTCGGGCTCTGATTGGTGGGTAGGGCTGGGATTCTGACTGGCTGTTTGTTCTCGGGCTGTGATTGGTGGGTAGGGCTGGGATTCTGACTGGCTGTTCGTTCTCGGGCTGTGATTGGTGGGTATGGCTGGGATTCTGACTGGCTGTTTGTTCTCGGGCTCTGATTGGTGGGTAGGGCTGGGATTCTGATGGGCTGTTGGTTCTCGGGCTCTGATTGGTGGGTAGGGCTGGGATTCTGATTGGCTGTTGGTTCTCGGGCTCTGATTGGTGGTTAGGGCGGGTAGGGCTGGGATTCTGATTGGCTGTTGGTTCTCGGGCTGTGATTGGTGGGTAGGGCTGGGATTCTGATTGGCTGTTGGTTCTCGGGCTCTGATTGGTGGGTAGGGCTGGGATTCTGATTGGCTGTTGGTTCTCGGGCTCTGATTGGCGGGTAGGGCTGGGATTCTGATTGGCTGTTGGTTCTCGGGCTCTGATTGGTGGTTAGGGCTGGGATTCTGATTGGCTGTTGGTTCTCGGGCTCTGATTGGTGGTTAGGGCGGGTAGGGCTGGGATTCTGATTGGCTGTTGGTTCTCGGGCTCTGATTGGTGGGTAGGGCTGGGATTCTGATTGGCTGTTGGTTCTCGGGCTCTGATTGGTGGGTAGGGTGGGGATTCTGATTGGCTGTTGGTTCTCGGGCTCTGATTGGTGGGTAGGGCTGGGATTCTGATTGGCTGTTGGTTCTCGGGCTCTGATTGATAGGTAGGGCTGGGATTCTGATTGGCTGTTGGTTCTCGGGCTGTGATTGGTTGATAGGGCTGGGATTCTGACTGGCTGTTGGTTCTCGGGCTCTGATTGGTCGGTAGGGCTGGGATTCTGACTGGCTGTTGGTTCTCGGGCTCTGATTTGTGGGTAGGGCTGGGACTCTGACTGGCTGTTGGTTCTCGGGCTCTGATTGGTGGGTAGGGCTGGGATTCTGACTGGCTGTTGGTTCTCGGGCTGTGATTGGTGGGTAGGGCTGGGAATCTGACTGGCTGTTGGTTCTCGGGCTCTGATTGGTGGTTAGGGCTGGGATTCTGACTGGCTGTTGGTTCTCGGGCTCTGATTGGTGGGTAGGGCTGGGATTCTGACTGGCTGTTGGTTCTCGGGCTCTGATTGGTGGGTAGGGCTGGGATTCTGATTGGCTGTTGGTTCTCGGGCTCTGATTGGTGGGTTCTCGGGCTGTGATTGGTGGGTAGGGCTGGGATTCTGATTGGCGGTTGGTTCTTGGGCTGTGATTGGTGGGTAGGGCTGGGATTCTGATTGGCTGTTTGTTCTCGGGCTGTGATTGGTGGGTAGGGCTGGGATTCTGACTGGCTGTTGGTTCTCGGGCTCTGATTGGTGGGTAGGGCTGGGATTCTGACTGGCTGTTGGTTCTCGGGCTCTGATTGGTGGGTAGGGCTGGGATTCTGACTGGCTGATGATTCTCGGGCTCTGATTGGTGGGTAGGGCTGGGATTCTGATTGGCTGTTGGTTCTCGGGCTCTGATTGGTGGGTAGGGCTGGGATTCTGACTGGCTGTTTGTTCTCGGGCTGTGATTGGTGGGTAGGGCTGGGATTCTGACTGGCTGTTGGTTCTCGGGCTGTGATTGGTGGTTAGGGCTGGGATTCAGATTGGCTGTTGTTTCTCGGGCTCTGATTGGTGGGTAGGGCTGGGATTCTGATTGGCTGTTGGTTCTCGGGCTGTGATTGGTGGTTAGGGCTGGGATTCTGATTGGCTGTTGGTTCTCGGGCTGTGATTGGTGGTTAGGGCGGGTAGGGCTGGGATTCTGATTAGCTGTTGGTTCTCGGGCTGTGATTGGTGGGTAGGGCTGGGATTCTGATTGGCTGTTGGTTCTCGGGCTCTGATTGGTGGGTAGGGCTGGGATTCAGATTGGCTGTTTGTTCTCGGGCTCTGATTGGTGGGTAGGGCTGGGATTCTGATTGGCTGTTGGTTCTCGGGCTCTGATTGGCGGGTAGGGCTGGGATTCTGATTGGCTGTTGGTTCTCGGGCTCTGATTGGTGGTTAGGGCTGGGATTCTGATTGGCTGTTGGTTCTCGGGCTCTGATTGGTGGTTAGGGCGGGTAGGGCTGGGATTCTGATTGGCTGTTGGTTCTCGGGCTCTGATTGGTGGGTAGGGCTGGGATTCTGATTGGCTGTTGGTTCTCGGGCTCTGATTGGTGGGTAGGGTGGGGATTCTGATTGGCTGTTGGTTCTCGGGCTCTGATTGGTGGGTAGGGCTGGGATTCTGATTGGCTGTTGGTTCTCGGGCTCTGATTGATAGGTAGGGCTGGGATTCTGATTGGCTGTTGGTTCTCGGGCTGTGATTGGTTGATAGGGCTGGGATTCTGACTGGCTGTTGGTTCTCGGGCTCTGATTGGTCGGTAGGGCTGGGATTCTGACTGGCTGTTGGTTCTCGGGCTCTGATTTGTGGGTAGGGCTGGGACTCTGACTGGCTGTTGGTTCTCGGGCTCTGATTGGTGGGTAGGGCTGGGATTCTGACTGGCTGTTGGTTCTCGGGCTGTGATTGGTGGGTAGGGCTAGGATTCTGACTGGCTGTTGGTTCTCGGGCTCTGATTGGTGGTTAGGGCGGGTAGGGCTGGGATTCTGATTGGCTGTTGGTTCTCGGGCTCTGATTGGTGGTAGGGCTGGGATTCTGACTGGCTGTTGGTTCTCGGGCTGTGATTGGTGGGTAGGGCTGGGATTCTGACTGGCTGTTGGTTCTCGGGCTCTGATTGGTGGTTAGGGCTGGGATTCTGACTGGCTGTTGGTTCTCGGGCTCTGATTGGTGGGTTGGGCTGGGATTCTGACTGGCTGTTGGTTCTCGGGCTCTGATTGGTGGGTAGGGCTGGGATTCTGATTGGCTGTTGGTTCTCGGGCTCTGATTGGTGGGTTCTCGGGCTGTGATTGGTGGGTAGGGCTGGGATTCTGATTGGCGGTTGGTTATTGGGCTGTGATTGGTGGGTAGGGCTGGGATTCTGATTGGCTGTTTGTTCTCGGGCTGTGATTGGTGGGTAGGGCTTGGATTCTGACTGGCTGTTGGTTCTCGGGCTCTGATTGGTGGGTAGGGCTGGGATTCTGACTGGCTGTTGGTTCTCGGGCTCTGATTGGTGGGTAGGGCTGGGATTCTGACTGGCTGTTGATTCTCGGGCTCTGATTGGTGGGTAGGGCTGGGATTCTGATTGGCTGTTGGTTCTCGGGCTCTGATTGGTGGGTAGGGCTGGGATTCTGACTGGCTGTTTGTTCTCGGGCTGTGATTGGTGGGTAGGGCTGGGATTCTGACTGGCTGTTCGTTCTCGGGCTGTGATTGGTGGGTATGGCTGGGATTCTGACTGGCTGTTTGTTCTCGGGCTCTGATTGGTGGGTAGGGCTGGGATTCTGATGGGCTGTTGGTTCTCGGGCTCTGATTGGTGGGTAGGGCTGGGATTCTGATTGGCTGTTGGTTCTCGGGCTCTGATTGGTGGTTAGGGCGGGTAGGGCTGGGATTCTGATTGGCTGTTGGTTCTCGGGCTGTGATTGGTGGGTAGGGCTGGGATTCTGATTGGCTGTTGGTTCTCGGGCTCTGATTGGTGGGTAGGGCTGGGATTCTGATTGGCTGTTGGTTCTCGGGCTCTGATTGGCGGGTAGGGCTGGGATTCTGATTGGCTGTTGGTTCTCGGGCTCTGATTGGTGGTTAGGGCTGGGATTCTGATTGGCTGTTGGTTCTCGGGCTCTGATTGGTGGTTAGGGCGGGTAGGGCTGGGATTCTGATTGGCTGTTGGTTCTCGGGCTCTGATTGGTGGGTAGGGCTGGGATTCTGATTGGCTGTTGGTTCTCGGGCTCTGATTGGTGGGTAGGGTGGGGATTCTGATTGGCTGTTGGTTCTCGGGCTCTGATTGGTGGGTAGGGCTGGGATTCTGATTGGCTGTTGGTTCTCGGGCTCTGATTGATAGGTAGGGCTGGGATTCTGATTGGCTGTTGGTTCTCGGGCTGTGATTGGTTGATAGGGCTGGGATTCTGACTGGCTGTTGGTTCTCGGGCTCTGATTGGTCGGTAGGGCTGGGATTCTGACTGGCTGTTGGTTCTCGGGCTCTGATTTGTGGGTAGGGCTGGGACTCTGACTGGCTGTTGGTTCTCGGGCTCTGATTGGTGGGTAGGGCTGGGATTCTGACTGGCTGTTGGTTCTCGGGCTGTGATTGGTGGGTAGGGCTGGGAATCTGACTGGCTGTTGGTTCTCGGGCTCTGATTGGTGGTTAGGGCTGGGATTCTGACTGGCTGTTGGTTCTCGGGCTCTGATTGGTGGGTAGGGCTGGGATTCTGACTGGCTGTTGGTTCTCGGGCTCTGATTGGTGGGTAGGGCTGGGATTCTGATTGGCTGTTGGTTCTCGGGCTCTGATTGGTGGGTTCTCGGGCTGTGATTGGTGGGTAGGGCTGGGATTCTGATTGGCGGTTGGTTCTTGGGCTGTGATTGGTGGGTAGGGCTGGGATTCTGATTGGCTGTTTGTTCTCGGGCTGTGATTGGTGGGTAGGGCTGGGATTCTGACTGGCTGTTGGTTCTCGGGCTCTGATTGGTGGGTAGGGCTGGGATTCTGACTGGCTGTTGGTTCTCGGGCTCTGATTGGTGGGTAGGGCTGGGATTCTGACTGGCTGATGATTCTCGGGCTCTGATTGGTGGGTAGGGCTGGGATTCTGATTGGCTGTTGGTTCTCGGGCTCTGATTGGTGGGTAGGGCTGGGATTCTGACTGGCTGTTTGTTCTCGGGCTGTGATTGGTGGGTAGGGCTGGGATTCTGACTGGCTGTTGGTTCTCGGGCTGTGATTGGTGGTTAGGGCTGGGATTCAGATTGGCTGTTGTTTCTCGGGCTCTGATTGGTGGGTAGGGCTGGGATTCTGATTGGCTGTTGGTTCTCGGGCTGTGATTGGTGGTTAGGGCTGGGATTCTGATTGGCTGTTGGTTCTCGGGCTGTGATTGGTGGTTAGGGCGGGTAGGGCTGGGATTCTGATTAGCTGTTGGTTCTCGGGCTGTGATTGGTGGGTAGGGCTGGGATTCTGATTGGCTGTTGGTTCTCGGGCTCTGATTGGTGGGTAGGGCTGGGATTCAGATTGGCTGTTGGTTCTCGGGCTCTGATTGGTGGGTAGGGCTGGGATTCTGATTGGCTGTTGGTTCTCGGGCTCTGATTGGTGGGTAGGGCTGGGATTCTGATTGGCTGTTGGTTCTCGGGCTCTGATTGGTGGGTAGGGCTGGGATTATGACTGGCTGTTGGTTCTCGGGCTCTGATTGGTGGTTAGGGCTGGGATTCTGACTGGCTGTTGGTTCTCGGGCTGTGATTGGTGGGTAGGGCTGGGATTCTGACTGGCTGTTGGTTCTCGGGCTGTGATTGGTGGGTAGGGCTGGGATTCTGACTGGCTGTTGGTTCTCAGGCTCTGATTGGTGGGTAGGGCTGGGATTCTGACTGGCTGTTGGATCTCGGGCTCTGATTGATGGGTAGGGCTGGGATTCTCATTGGCTGTTAGTTCTCGGGCTCTGATTGGTGGGTAGGGCTGGGATTCTGATTGGCTGTTGGTTCTCGGACTCTGATTGGTGGTTAGGGCGGGTAGGGCTGGGATTCTGATTGGCTGTTGGTTCTCGGAATGTGATTGGTGGGTAGGGCTGGGATTCTGATTGGCTGTTGGTTCTCGGGCTCTGATTGGTGGGCAGGGCTGGGATTCTGATTGGCTGTTGGTTCTCGTTCTCTGATTGGTGGTTAGGGCTGGGATTCTGATTGCCTGTTGGTTCTCGGGCTCTGATTGGTGGGTAGGGCTGGGATTCTGACTGGCTGTTGGTTCTCGGGCTCTGATTGGTGGTTAGGGCTGGGATTCTGACTGGCTGTTGGTTCTCGGGCTCTGATTGGTGGTTAGGGCTGGGATTCTGACTGGCTGTTGGTTCTCGGGCTCTGATTGGTGGTTAGGGCTGGGATTCTGACTGGCTGTTGGTTCTCGGGCTCTGATTGGTGGTTAGGGCTGGGATTCTGACTGGCTGTTGGTTCTCGGGCTGTGATTGGTGGTTAGGGCTGGGATTCTGACTGGCTGTTGGTTCTCGGGCTCTGATTGGTGTGTAGGGCTGGGATTCTGATTGGCTGTTGGTTCTCGGGCTGTGATTGGTGGGTAGGGCTGCGATTCTGATTGGCTGTTGGTTCTCGGGCTGTGATTGGTGGTTAGGGCTGGGATTCTGATTGGCTGTTGGTTCTCGGGCTGTGATTGGTGGGTAGGGCTGGGATTCTGACTGGCTGTTGGTTCTCGGGCTCTGATTGGTGGTTAGGGCTTGGATTCTGACTGGCTGTTGGTTCTCGGGCTGTGATTGGTGGGTAGGGCTGGGATTCTGATTGGCTGTTGGTTCTCGGGCTGTGATTGGTGGGTAGGGCTGGTTTTCTGATTGGCTGTTGGTTCGCGGGCTGTGATTGGTGGGTAGGGCTGGGATTCTGATTGGCTGTTGGTTCTCGGGCTCTGATTGGTGGGTAGGGCTGGGATTCTGATTGGCTGTTGGTTCTCGGGCTGTGATTGGTGGGTAGGGCTGGGATTCTGATTGGCTGTTGGTTCTCGGGCTGTGATTGGTGGGTAGGGCTGGGATTCTGACTGGCTGTTGGTTCTCGGGCTCTGATTGGTGGGTCGGGCTGGGATTCTGATTGGCTGTTGGTTCTCGGGCTGTGATTGGTGGGTAGGGCTGGGATTCTGACTGGCTATTGGTTCTCGTGCTCTCATTGGTGGGTAGGGCTGGGATTCTGATTGGCTGTTGGTTCTCGGGCTCTGATTGGTGGGTAGGGCTGGGATTCTGATTGGCTGTTGGTTCTCGGGCTCTGATTGGTAGGTAGGGCTGGGATTCTGATTGGCTGTTAGTTCTCGGGCTCTGATTGGTGGTTAGGGCCGGTAGGGCTGGGATTCTGACTGGCTGTTGGTTCTCAGGCTCTGATTGGTGGGTAGGGCTGGGATTCTGACTGGCTGTTGGTTCTCGGGCTCTGATTGGTGGTTAGGGCTGGGATTCAGATTGGCTGTTGGTTCTCGGGCTCTGATTGGTGGGTAGGGCTGGGATTCTGATTGGCTGTTAGTTCTCGGGCTCTGATTGGTGGTTAGGGCGGGTAGGGCTGGGATTCTGACTGGCTGTCGGTTCTCGGGCTCTGATTGGTGGGTAGGGCTGGGATTCTGATTGGCTGTTGGTTCTCGGGCTCTGATTGGTAGTTAGGGCTGGGATTCTGATTGGCTGTTAGTTCTCGGGCTCTGATTGGTGGTTAGGGCGGGTAGGGCTGGGATTCTGACTGGCTGTTGGTTCTCGGGCTCTGATTGGTGGTTAGGGCTGGGATTCTGATTGGCTGTTGGTTCTCGGGCTCTGATTGGTAGTTAGGGCTGGGATTCTGATTGGCTGTTAGTTCTCGGGCTCTGATTGGTGGTTAGGGTGGGTAGGGCTGGGATTCTGACTGGCTGTTGGTTCTCGGTCTCTGATTGGTGGGTAGGGCTGGGATTCTGACTGGCTGTTGGTTATCGGGCTCTGATTGGTGGGTAGGGCTGGGATTCTGATTGGCTGTTGGTTCTCGATCTGTGATTGGTGGGTAGGGCTTGGATTCTGATTGGCTGTTGGTTCTCGTGCTCTGATTGGTAGTTAGGGCTGGGATTCTGATTGGCTGTTGGTTCTCGGGCTCTGATTGGTGGGTAGGGCTGGGATTCTGACTGGCTGTTGGTTCTCGGGCTCTGATTGGTGGGTAGGGCTGGGATTCTGACTGGCTGTTGGTTCTCGGGCTGTGATTGGTGGGTAGGGCTGGGATTCTGATTGGCTGTTGGTTCTCGTGCTCTGATTGGTGGGTAGGGCTGGGATTCTGACTGGCTGTTGGTTCTCGGGCTCTGATTGGTGGTAGGGCTGGGATTCTGACTGGCTGTTGGTTCTCGGGCTCTGATTGGTGGGTAGGGCTGGGATTCTGACTGGCTGTTGGTTCTCGGGCTGTGATTGGTGGGTAGGGCTGGGATTCTGACTGGCTGTTGGTTCTCGGGCTCTGATTGGTGGGTAGGGCTGGGATTCTGACTGGCTGTTGGTTCTCGGGCTCTGATTGGTGGGTAGGGCTGGGATTCTGACTGGCTGTTGGTTCTCGGGCTGTGATTGGTGGGTAGGGCTGGGATTCTGACTGGCTGTTGGTTCTCGGGCTGTGATTGGTGGGTAGGGCTGGGATTCTGACTTGCTGTTGGTTCTCGGGCTCTTATTGGTGGGTAGGGCTGGGATTCTGACTGGCTGTTGGTTCTCGGGCTCTGATTGGTGGGTAGGGCTGGGATTCTGATTGGCTGTTGGTTCTCGGGCTCTGATTGGTGGTTAGGGCGGGTAGGGCTGGGATTCTGATTGGCTGTTGGTTCTCGGGCTCTGATTGGTGGGTAGGGCTGGGATTCTGACTGGCTGTTGGTTCTCGGGCTCTGATTGGTCGGTAGGGCTGGGATTCTGACTGGCTGTTGGTTCTCGGGCTGTGATTGGTGGGTAGGGCTGGGATTCTGATTGGCTGTTGGTTCTCGGTCTCTGATTGGTGTGTCGGGCTGGGATTCTGATTGGCTGTTGGTTGTCGGGCTCTGATTGGTGGGTCGGGCTGGGATTCTGATTGTCTGTTGGTTCTCGGGCTGTGATTGGTGGGTGGGGCTGGGATTCTGACTGGCTATTGGTTCTCGTGCTCTGATTGGTGGGTAGGGCTGTGATTCTGATTGGCTGTTGGTTCTCGGGCTGTGATTGGTGGGTAGGGCTGGGATTCTGATTGGCAGTTGGTTCTCGGGCTCTGATTGGTAGGTAGGGCTGGGATTCTGATTGGCTGTTAGTTCTCAGCCTCTGATTGGTGGTTAGGGCGGGTACGGCTGGGATTCTGACTGGCTCTTGGTTCTCAGGCTCTGATTGGTGGGTAGGGCTGGGATTCTGACTGGCTGTTGGTTCTCGGGCTCTGATTGGTGGTTAGGGCTGGGATTCAGATTGGCTGTTGGTTCTCGGGCTCTGATTGGTGGGTAGGTCTGGGATTCTGATTGGCTGTTAGTTCTCGGGCTCTGATTGGTGGTTAGGGCGGGTAGGGCTGGGATTCTGACTGGCTGTCGGTTCTCGGGCTCTGATTGGTGGGTAGGGCTGGGATTCTGATTGGCTGTTGGTTCTCGGGCTCTGATTGGTAGTTAGGGCTGGGATTCTGATTGGCTGTTAGTTCTCGGGCTCTGATTGGTGGTTAGGGCGGGTAGGGCTGGGATTCTGACTGGCTGTTGGTTCTCGGGCTCTGATTGGTGGGTAGGGCTGGGATTCTGACTGGCTGTTGGTTCTCGGGCTCTGATTGGTGGTTTGGGCTGGGATTCTGATTGGCTGTTGGTTCTCGGGCTCTGATTGGTAGTTAGGGCTGGGATTCTGATTGGCTGTTAGTTCTCGGGCTCTGATTGGTGGTTAGGGTGGGTAGGGCTGGGATTCTGACTGGCTGTTGGTTCTCGGTCTCTTATTGGTGGGTAGGGCTGGGATTCTGACTGGCTGTTGGTTCTCGGGCTCTGATTGGTGGGTAGGGCTGGGATTCTGATTGGCTGTTGGTTCTCGATCTGTGATTGGTGGGTAGGGCTGGGATTCTGATTGGCTGTTGGTTCTCGTGCTCTGATTGGTAGTTAGGGCTGGGATTCTGATTGGCTGTTGGTTCTCGGGCTCTGATTGGTGGGTAGGGCTGGGATTCTGACTGGCTGTTGGTTCTCGGGCTCTGATTGGTTTGTAGGGCTGGGATTCTGACTGGCTGTTGGTTCTCGGGCTGTGATTGGTGTGTAGGGCTGGGATTCTGACTGGCTGTTGGTTCTCGGTCTCTGATTGGTGGGTAGGGCTGGGATTCTGACTGGCTGTTGGTTCTCGGGCTCTGATTGGTGGTAGGGCTGGGATTCTGACTGGCTGTTGGTTCTCGGGCTCTGATTGGTGGGTAGGGCTGGGATTCTGACTGGCTGTTGGTTCTCGGGCTGTGATTGGTGGGTAGGGCTGGGATTCTGACTGGCTGTTGGTTCTCGGGCTCTGATTGGTGGGTAGGGCTGGGATTCTGACTGGCTGTTGGTTCTCGGGCTCTGATTGGTGGGTAGGGCTGGGATTCTGACTGGCTGTTGGTTCTCGGGCTCTGATTGGTTTGTAGGGCTGGGATTCTGACTGGCTGTTGGTTCTCGGGCTGTGATTGGTGGGTAGGGCTGGGATTCTGATTGGCTGTTGGTTCTCGTGCTCTGATTGGTGGGTAGGGCTGGGATTCTGACTGGCTGTTGGTTCTCGGGCTCTGATTGGTGGTAGGGCTGGGATTCTGACTGGCTGTTGGTTCTCGTGCTCTGATTGGTGGGTAGGGCTGGGATTCTGACTGGCTGTTGGTTCTCGGGCTGTGATTGGTGGGTAGGGCTGGGATTCTGACTGGCTGTTGGTTCTCGGGCTCTGATTGGTGGGTAGGGCTGGGATTCTGACTGGCTGTTGGTTCTCGGGCTCTGATTGGTGGGTAGGGCTGGGATTCTGACTGGCTGTTGGTTCTCGGGCTATGATTGGTGGGTAGGGCTGGGATTCTGACTGGCTGTTGGTTCTCGGGCTGTGATTGGTGGGTAGGGCTGGGATTCTGACTGGCTGTTGGTTCTCGGGCTGTGATTGGTGGGTAGGGCTGGGATTCTGACTTGCTGTTGGTTCTCGGGCTCTTATTGGTGGGTAGGGGTGGGATTCTGACTGGCTGTTGGTTCTCGGGCTATGATTGGTGGGTAGGGCTGGGATTCTGACTGGCTGTTGGTTCTCGGGCTGTGATTGGTGGGTAGGGCTGGGATTCTGACTGGCTGTTGGTTCTCGGGCTGTGATTGGTGGGTAGGGCTGGGATTCTGACTTGCTGTTGGTTCTCGGGCTCTTATTGGTGGGTAGGGCTGGGATTCTGACTGGCTGTTGGTTCTCGGGCTGTGATTGGTGGGTAGGGCTGGGATTCTGACTGGCTGTTGGTTCTCGGGCTCTGATTGGTGGGTAGGGCTGGGATTCTGACTGGCTGTTGGTTCTCGGGCTGTGATTGGTGGGTAGGGCTGGGATTCTGATTGGCTGTTGGTTCTCGGTCTCTGATTGGTGTGTCGGGCTGGGATTCTGATTGGCTGTTGGTTGTCGGGCTCTGATTGGTGGGTCGGGCTGGGATTCTGATTGTCTGTTGGTTCTCGGGCTGTGATTGGTGGGTGGGGCTGGGATTCTGACTGGCTATTGGTTCTCGTGCTCTGATTGGTGGGTAGGGCTGTGATTCTGATTGGCTGTTGGTTCTCGGGCTGTGATTGGTGGGTAGGGCTGGGATTCTGATTGGCAGTTGGTTCTCGGGCTCTGATTGGTAGGTAGGGCTGGGATTCTGATTGGCTGTTAGTTCTCAGCCTCTGATTGGTGGTTAGGGCGGGTACGGCTGGGATTCTGACTGGCTCTTGGTTCTCAGGCTCTGATTGGTGGGTAGGGCTGGGATTCTGACTGGCTGTTGGTTCTCGGGCTCTGATTGGTGGTTAGGGCTGGGATTCAGATTGGCTGTTGGTTCTCGGGCTCTGATTGGTGGGTAGGTCTGGGATTCTGATTGGCTGTTAGTTCTCGGGCTCTGATTGGTGGTTAGGGCGGGTAGGGCTGGGATTCTGACTGGCTGTCGGTTCTCGGGCTCTGATTGGTGGGTAGGGCTGGGATTCTGATTGGCTGTTGGTTCTCGGGCTCTGATTGGTAGTTAGGGCTGGGATTCTGATTGGCTGTTAGTTCTCGGGCTCTGATTGGTGGTTAGGGCGGGTAGGGCTGGGATTCTGACTGGCTGTTGGTTCTCGGGCTCTGATTGGTGGGTAGGGCTGGGATTCTGACTGGCTGTTGGTTCTCGGGCTCTGATTGGTGGTTTGGGCTGGGATTCTGATTGGCTGTTGGTTCTCGGGCTCTGATTGGTAGTTAGGGCTGGGATTCTGATTGGCTGTTAGTTCTCGGGCTCTGATTGGTGGTTAGGGTGGGTAGGGCTGGGATTCTGACTGGCTGTTGGTTCTCGGTCTCTTATTGGTGGGTAGGGCTGGGATTCTGACTGGCTGTTGGTTCTCGGGCTCTGATTGGTGGGTAGGGCTGGGATTCTGATTGGCTGTTGGTTCTCGATCTGTGATTGGTGGGTAGGGCTGGGATTCTGATTGGCTGTTGGTTCTCGTGCTCTGATTGGTAGTTAGGGCTGGGATTCTGATTGGCTGTTGGTTCTCGGGCTCTGATTGGTGGGTAGGGCTGGGATTCTGACTGGCTGTTGGTTCTCGGGCTCTGATTGGTTTGTAGGGCTGGGATTCTGACTGGCTGTTGGTTCTCGGGCTGTGATTGGTGTGTAGGGCTGGGATTCTGACTGGCTGTTGGTTCTCGGTCTCTGATTGGTGGGTAGGGCTGGGATTCTGACTGGCTGTTGGTTCTCGGGCTCTGATTGGTGGTAGGGCTGGGATTCTGACTGGCTGTTGGTTCTCGGGCTCTGATTGGTGGGTAGGGCTGGGATTCTGACTGGCTGTTGGTTCTCGGGCTGTGATTGGTGGGTAGGGCTGGGATTCTGACTGGCTGTTGGTTCTCGGGCTCTGATTGGTGGGTAGGGCTGGGATTCTGACTGGCTGTTGGTTCTCGGGCTCTGATTGGTGGGTAGGGCTGGGATTCTGACTGGCTGTTGGTTCTCGGGCTCTGATTGGTTTGTAGGGCTGGGATTCTGACTGGCTGTTGGTTCTCGGGCTGTGATTGGTGGGTAGGGCTGGGATTCTGATTGGCTGTTGGTTCTCGTGCTCTGATTGGTGGGTAGGGCTGGGATTCTGACTGGCTGTTGGTTCTCGGGCTCTGATTGGTGGTAGGGCTGGGATTCTGACTGGCTGTTGGTTCTCGTGCTCTGATTGGTGGGTAGGGCTGGGATTCTGACTGGCTGTTGGTTCTCGGGCTGTGATTGGTGGGTAGGGCTGGGATTCTGACTGGCTGTTGGTTCTCGGGCTCTGATTGGTGGGTAGGGCTGGGATTCTGACTGGCTGTTGGTTCTCGGGCTCTGATTGGTGGGTAGGGCTGGGATTCTGACTGGCTGTTGGTTCTCGGGCTATGATTGGTGGGTAGGGCTGGGATTCTGACTGGCTGTTGGTTCTCGGGCTGTGATTGGTGGGTAGGGCTGGGATTCTGACTGGCTGTTGGTTCTCGGGCTGTGATTGGTGGGTAGGGCTGGGATTCTGACTTGCTGTTGGTTCTCGGGCTCTTATTGGTGGGTAGGGGTGGGATTCTGACTGGCTGTTGGTTCTCGGGCTATGATTGGTGGGTAGGGCTGGGATTCTGACTGGCTGTTGGTTCTCGGGCTGTGATTGGTGGGTAGGGCTGGGATTCTGACTGGCTGTTGGTTCTCGGGCTGTGATTGGTGGGTAGGGCTGGGATTCTGACTTGCTGTTGGTTCTCGGGCTCTTATTGGTGGGTAGGGCTGGGATTCTGACTGGCTGTTGGTTCTCGGGCTGTGATTGGTGGGTAGGGCTGGGATTCTGACTTGCTGTTGGTTCTCGGGCTCTTATTGGTGGGAAGGGCTGGGATTCTGACTGGCTGTTGGTTCTCGGGCTCTGATTGGTGGGTAGGGCTGGGATTCTGATTGGCTGTTGGTTCTCGGGCTCTGATTGGTGGTTAGGGCGGGTAGGGCTGGGATTCTGATTGGCTGTTGGTTCTCGGGCTCTGATTGGTGGGTAGGGCTGGGATTCTGACTGGCTGTTGGTTCTCGGGCTCTGATTGGTGGGTAGGGCTGGGATTCTGACTGGCTGTTGGTTCTCGTGCTCTGATTGGTGGGTAGGGCTGGGATTCTGACTGGCTGTTGGTTCTCGGGCTCTGATTGGTGGGTAGGGCTGGGATTCTGACTGGGTGTTGGTTCTCGGGCTCTGATTGGTGGTTAGGGCGGGTAGGGCAGGGATTCTGATTGGCTGTTGGTTCTCGGGCTCTGATTGGTGGGTAGGACTGGGATTCTGACTGGCTGTTGGTTCTCGGGCTCTGATTGGTCGGTAGGGCTGGGATTCTGACTGGCCGTTGGTTCTCGTGCTCTGATTGGTGGGTAGGGCTGGGATTCTGACTGGCTGTTGGTTCTCGTGCTCTGATTGGTGGGTAGGGCTGGGATTCTGATTGGCTGTTGGTTCTCGGGCTGTGATTGGTGGGTAGGGCTGGGATTCTGATTGGCTGTTGGTTCTCGGGTTCTGATTGGTAGGTAGGGCTGGAATTCTGACTGGCTGTTGGTTCTCGGGCTCTGATTGGTGGGTAGGGCTGGGATTCTGACTGGCTGTTGGTTCTCGGGCTGTGATTGGTGGGTAGGGCTGGGATTCTGACTGGCTGTTGGTTCTCGGGCTCTGATTGGTGGGTAGGGCTGGGATTCTGATTGGCTGTTGGTTCTCGGGCTCTGATTGGTGGGTAGGGCTGGGATTCTGATTGGCTGTTTGTTCTCGGGCTCTGATTGGTGGGTAGGGCTGGGATTCTGATTGGCTGTTGGTTCTCGGGCTCTGATTGGCGGGTAGGGCTGGGATTCTGATTGGCTGTTGGTTCTCGGGCTCTGATTGGTGGTTAGGGCTGGGATTCTGATTGGCTGTTGGTTCTCGGGCTCTGATTGGTGGTTAGGGCGGGTAGGGCTGGGATTCTGATTGGCTGTTGGTTCTCGGGCTCTGATTGGTGGGTAGGGTGGGGATTCTGATTGGCTGTTGGTTCTCGGGCTCTGATTGGTGGGTAGGGCTGGGATTCTGATTGGCTGTTGGTTCTCGGGCTCTGATTGATAGGTAGGGCTGGGATTCTGATTGGCTGTTGGTTCTCGGGCATTGATTGGTTGATAGGGCTGGGATTCTGATTGGCTGTTGGTTCTCGGGCTCTGATTGGTCGGTAGGGCTGGGATTCTGACTGGCTGTTGGTTCTCGGGCTCTGATTGGTGGGTAGGGCTGGGATTCTGACTGGCTGTTGGTTCTCGGGCTGTGATTGGTGGGTAGGGCTGGGATTCTGACTGGCTGTTGGTTCTCGGGCTGTGATTGGTGGGTAGGGCTGGGATTCTGACTGGCTGTTGGTTCTCGGGCTCTGATTGGTGGTTAGGGCTGGGATTCTGACTGGCTGTTGGTTCTCGGGCTCTGATTGGTGGGTAAGGCTGGGATTCTGACTGGCTGTTGGTTCTCGGGCTCTGATTGGTGGGTAGGGCTCGGATTCTGATTGGCTGTTGGTTCTCGGGCTCTGATTGGTGGGTTCTCGGGCTGTGATTGGTGGGTAGGGCTGGGATTCTGATTGGCTGTTGGTTCTTGGGCTGTGATTGGTGGGTAGGGCTGGGATTCTGATTGGCTGTTTGTTCTCGGGCTGTGATTGGTGGGTAGGGCTGGGATTCTGACTGGCTGTTGGTTCTCGGGCTCTGATTGGTGGTTAGGGCTGGGATTCTGACTGGCTGTTGGTTCTCGGGCTCTGATTGGTGGGTAGGGCTGGGATTCTGACTGGCTGTTGGTTCTCGGGCTCTGATTGGTGGTTAGGGCTGGGATTCTGACTGGCTGTTGGTTCTCGGGCTCTGATTGGTGGGTAGGGCTGGGATTCTGACTGGCTGTTGATTCTCGGGCTCTGATTGGTGGGTAGGGCTGGGATTCTGATTGGCTGTTGGTTCTCGGGCTCTGATTGGTGGGTAGGGCTGGGATTCTGACTGGCTGTTTGTTCTCGGGCTGTGATTGGTGGGTAGGGCTGGGATTCTGACTGGCTGTTGGTTCTCAGGCTGTGATTGGTGGGTATGGCTGGGATTCTGACTGGCTGTTTGTTCTCGGGCTCTGATTGGTGGGTAGGGCTG
Source organism: Pleurodeles waltl (assembly GCF_031143425.1). Lineage (NCBI taxonomy): Eukaryota > Metazoa > Chordata > Amphibia > Caudata > Salamandridae > Pleurodeles > Pleurodeles waltl. Next base: position 141,935 of record NW_027149943.1, on the reverse strand, counting down.
GGATTCTGATTGGCTGTTGGTTCTCGGGCTCTGATTGGTGGGTAGGGCTGGGATTCTGATTGGCTGTTGGTTCTCGGGCTCTGATTGGTGGTTAGGGCGGGTAGGGCTGGGATTCTGATTGGCTGTTGGTTCTCGGGCTGTGATTGGTGGGTAGGGCTGGGATTCTGATTGGCTGTTGGTTCTCGGGCTCTGATTGGTGGGTAGGGCTGGGATTCTGATTGGCTGTTGGTTCTCGTTCTCTGATTGGTGGTTAGGGCTGGGATTCTGATTGCCTGTTGGTTCTCGGGCTCTGATTGGTGGTTAGGGCTGGGATTCTGACTGGCTGTTGGTTCTCGGGCTCTGATTGGTGGTTAGGGCTGGTATTCTGACTGGCTGTTGGTTCTCGGGCTCTGATTGGTGGTTAGGGCAGGGATTCTGATTGGCTGTTGGTTCTCGGGCTCTGATTGGTGGTTAGGGCTGGGATTCTGACTGGCTGTTGGTTCTCGGGCTCTGATTGATGGGTAGGGCTGGGCTTCTGATTGGCTGTTGGTTCTCGGGCTGTGATTGGTGGGTAGGGCTGGGATTCTGATTGGCTGTTGGTTCTCGGGCTGTGATTGGTGGTTAGGGCTGGGATTCTGATTGGCTGTTGGTTCTCGGGCTATGATTGGTGGGTAGGGCTGGGATTCTGATTGGCTGTTGGTTCTCTGGCTCTGATTGGTGGGTAGGGCTGGGATTCTGATTGGCTGTTGGTTCTCGGGCTCTGATTGGTGGGTAGGGCTGGGATTCTGATTGGCTGTTGGTTCTCGGGCTCTGATTGGTGGGTAGGGCTGGGATTCTGATTGGCTGTTGGTTCTCGGGCTCTGATTGGTGGTTAGGGCTGGGATTCTGATTGGCTGTTAGTTCTCGGGCTCTGATTGGTGGTTAGGGCGGGTAGGGCTGGGATTCTGACTGGCTGTTGGTTCTCGGGCTCTGATTGGTGGGTAGGGCTGGGATTCTGACTGGCTGTTGGTTCTCGGGCTCTGATTGGTGGGTAGGGCTGGGATTCTGACTGGCTGTTGGTTCTCGGGCTCTGATTGGTGGGTAGGGCTGGGATTCTGACTGGCTGTTGGTTCTCGGGCTGTGATGGGTGGGTAGGGCTGGGATTCTGATTGGCTGTTGGTTCTCGGGCTGTGATTGGTGGTTAGGGCTGGGATTCAGATTGGCTGTTGGTTCTCGGGCTCTGATTGGTGGGTAGGGCTGGGATTCTGATTGGCTGTTGGTTCTCGGGCTGTGATTGGTGGTTAGGGCTGGGATTCTGATTGGCTGTTGGTTCTCGGGCTGTGATTGGTGGTTAGGGCGGGTAGGGCGGGGATTCTGATTGGCTGTTGGTTCTCGGGCTCTGATTGGTGGGTAGGGCTGGGATTCTGATTGGCTGTTGGTTCTCGGGCTCTGATTGGTGGGTAGGGCTGGGATTCTGATTGGCTGTTGGTTCTCGGGCTCTGATTGGTGGGTAGGGCTGGGATTATGACTGGCTGTTGGTTCTCGGGCTCTGATTGGTGGTTAGGGCTGGGATTCTGACTGGCTGTTGGTTCTCGGGCTGTGATTGGTGGGTAGGGCTGGGATTCTGACTGGCTGTTGGTTCTCGGGCTCTGATTGGTGGGTAGGGCTGGGATTCTGACTGGCTGTTGGTTCTCGGGCTCTGATTGATGGGTAGGGCTGGGATTCTCATTGGCTGTTGGTTCTCGGGCTCTGGTTGGTGGGTAGGGCTGGGATTCTGATTGGCTGTTGGTTCTCGGACTCTGATTGGTGGTTAGGGCGGGTAGGGCTGGGATTCTGATTGGCTGTTGGTTCTCGGGCTGTGATTGGTGGGTAGGGCTGGGATTCTGATTGGCTGTTGGTTCTCGGGCTCTGATTGGTGGGCAGGGCTGGGATTCTGATTGGCTGTTGGTTCTCGTTCTCTGATTGGTGGTTAGGGCTGGGATTCTGATTGCCTGTTGGTTCTTGAGCTCTGATTGGTGGGTAGGGCTGGGATTCTGACTGGCTGTTGGTTCTCGGGCTCTGATTGGTGGTTAGGGCTGGGATTCTGACTGGCTGTTGGTTCTCGGGCTCTGATTGGTTGTTAGGGCTGGGATTCTGACTGGCTGTTGGTTCTCGGGCTCTGATTGGTGGTTAGGGCTGGGATTCTGACTGGCTGTTGGTTCTCGGGCTCTGATTGGTGGTTAGGGCTGGGATTCTGACTGGCTGTTGGTTCTCGGGCTGTGATTGGTGGTTAGGGCTGGGATTCTGACTGGCTGTTGGTTCTCGAGCTCTGATTGGTGTGTAGGGCTGGGATTCTGACTGGCTGTTGGTTCTCGGGCTGTGATTGGTGGGTAGGGCTGCAATTCTGATTGGCTGTTGGTTCTCGGGCTGTGATTGGTGGTTAGGGCTGGGATTCTGATTGGCTGTTGGTTCTCGGGCTGTGATTGGTGGGTAGGGCTGGGATTCTGACTGGCTGTTGGTTCTTGGGCTCTGATTGGTGGTTAGGGCTTGGATTCTGACTGGCTGTTGGTTCTCGGGCTGTGATTGGTGGGTAGGGCTGGGATTCTGATTGGCTGTTGGTTCTCGGGCTGTGATTGGTGGGTAGGGCTGGGATTCTGATTGGCTGTTGGTTCTCGGGCTATGATTGGTGGGTAGGGCTGGGATTCTGATTGGCTGTTGGTTCTCTGGCTCTGATTGGTGGGTAGGGCTGGGATTCTGATTGGCTGTTGGTTCTCAGGCTCTGATTGGTGGGTAGGGCTGGGATTCTGATTGGCTGTTGGTTCTCGGGCTCTGATTGGTGGGTAGGGCTGGGATTCTGATTGGCTGTTGGTTCTCGGGCTCTGATTGGTGGGTGGGGCTGGGATTCTGATTGGCTGTTGGTTCTCGGGCTCTGATTGGTGGTTAGGGCTGGGATTCTGATTGGCTGTTAGTTCTCGGGCTCTGATTGGTGGTTAGGGCGGGTAGGGCTGGGATTCTGACTGGCTGTTGGTTCTCGGGCTCTGATTGGTGGGTAGGGCTGGGACTCTGACTGGCTGTTGGTTCTCGGGCTCTGATTGGTGGGTAGGGCTGGGATTCTGACTGGCTGTTGGTTCTCGGGCTCTGATTGGTGGGTAGGGCTGGGATTCTGACTGGCTGTTGGTTCTCGGGCTGTGATGGGTGGGTAGGGCTGGGATTCTGATTGGCTGTTGGTTCTCGGGCTGTGATTGGTGGTTAGGGCTGGGATTCAGATTGGCTGTTGGTTCTTGGGCTCTGATTGGTGGGTAGGGCTGGGATTCTGATTGGCTGTTGGTTCTCGGGCTGTGATTGGTGGTTAGGGCTGGGATTCTGATTGGCTGTTGGTTCTCGGGCTGTGATTGGTGGTTAGGGCGGGTAGGGCGGGGATTCTGATTGGCTGTTGGTTCTCGGGCTCTGATTGGTGGGTAGGGCTGGGATTCTGATTGGCTGTTGGTTCTCGGGCTCTGATTGGTGGGTAGGGCTGGGATTCTGATTGGCTGTTGGTTCTCGGGCTCTGATTGGTGGGTAGGGCTGGGATTCTGATTGGCTGTTGGTTCTCGGGCTCTGATTGGTGGGTAGGGCTGGGATTATGACTGGCTGTTGGTTCTCGGGCTGTGATTGGTGGGTAGGGCTGGGATTCTGACTGGCTGTTGGTTCTCGGGCTGTGATTGGTGGTTAGGGCTGGGATTCAGATTGGCTGTTGTTTCTCGGGCTCTGATTGGTGGGTAGGGCTGGGATTCTGATTGGCTGTTGGTTCTCGGGCTGTGATTGGTGGTTAGGGCTGGGATTCTGATTGGCTGTTGGTTCTCGGGCTGTGATTGGTGGTTAGGGCGGGTAGGGCTGGGATTCTGATTAGCTGTTGGTTCTCGGGCTGTGATTGGTGGGTAGGGCTGGGATTCTGATTGGCTGTTGGTTCTCGGGCTCTGATTGGTGGGTAGGGCTGGGATTCAGATTGGCTGTTGGTTCTCGGGCTCTGATTGGTGGGTAGGGCTGGGATTCTGATTGGCTGTTGGTTCTCGGGCTCTGATTGGTGGGTAGGGCTGGGATTCTGATTGGCTGTTGGTTCTCGGGCTCTGATTGGTGGGTAGGTCTGGGATTATGACTGGCTGTTGGTTCTCGGGATCTGATTGGTGGTTAGGGCTGGGATTCTGACTGGCTGTTGGTTCTCGGGCTGTGATTGGTGGGTAGGGCTGGGATTCTGACTGGCTGTTGGTTCTCGGGCTGTGATTGGTGGGTAGGGCTGGGATTCTGACTGGCTGTTGGTTCTCAGGCTCTGATTGGTGGGTAGGGCTGGGATTCTGACTGGCTGTTGGATCTCGGGCTCTGATTGATGGGTAGGGCTGGGATTCTCATTGGCTGTTAGTTCTCGGGCTCTGATTGGTGGGTAGGGCTGGGATTCTGATTGGCTGTTGGTTCTCGGACTCTGATTGGTGGTTAGGGCGGGTAGGGCTGGGATTCTGATTGGCTGTTGGTTCTCGGAATGTGATTGGTGGGTAGGGCTGGGATTCTGATTGGCTGTTGGTTCTCGGGCTCTGATTGGTGGGCAGGGCTGGGATTCTGATTGGCTGTTGGTTCTCGTTCTCTGATTGGTGGTTAGGGCTGGGATTCTGCTTGCCTGTTGGTTCTCGGGCTCTGATTGGTGGGTAGGGCTGGGATTCTGACTGGCTGTTGGTTCTCGGGCTCTGATTGGTGGTTAGGGCTGGGATTCTGACTGGCTGTTGGTTCTCGGGCTCTGATTGGTTGTTAGGGCTGGGATTCTGACTGGCTGTTGGTTCTCGGGCTCTGATTGGTGGTTAGGGCTGGGATTCTGACTGGCTGTTGGTTCTCGGGCTCTGATTGGTGGTTAGGGCTGGGATTCTGACTGGCTGTTGGTTCTCGGGCTGTGATTGGTGGTTAGGGCTGGGATTCTGACTGGCTGTTGGTTCTCGGGCTCTGATTGGTGTGTAGGGCTGGGATTCTGATTGGCTGTTGGTTCTCGGGCTGTGATTGGTGGGTAGGGCTGCGATTCTGATTGGCTGTTGGTTCTCGGGCTGTGATTGGTGGTTAGGGCTGGGATTCTGATTGGCTGTTGGTTCTCGGGCTGTGATTGGTGGGTAGGGCTGGGATTCTGACTGGCTGTTGGTTCTCGGGCTCTGATTGGTGGTTAGGGCTTGGATTCTGACTGGCTGTTGGTTCTCGGGCTGTGATTGGTGGGTAGGGCTGGGATTCTGATTGGCTGTTGGTTCTCGGGCTGTGATTGGTGGGTAGGGCTGGTTTTCTGATTGGCTGTTGGTTCGCGGGCTGTGATTGGTGGGTAGGGCTGGGATTCTGATTGGCTGTTGGTTCTCGGGCTCTGATTGGTGGGTAGGGCTGGGATTCTGATTGGCTGTTGGTTCTCGGGCTGTGATTGGTGGGTAGGGCTGGGATTCTGATTGGCTGTTGGTTCTCGGGCTGTGATTGGTGGGTAGGGCTGGGATTCTGATTGGCTGTTGGTTCTCGGGCTCTGATTGGTGGGTCGGGCTGGGATTCTGATTGGCTGTTGGTTCTCGGGCTCTGATTGGTGGGTCGGGCTGGGATTCTGATTGTCTGTTGGTTCTCGGGCTGTGATTGGTGGGTAGGGCTGGGATTCTGACTGGCTATTGGTTCTCGTGCTCTGATTGGTGGGTAGGGCTGGGATTCTGATTGGCTGTTGGTTCTCGGGCTCTGATTGGTGGGTAGGGCTGGGATTCTGATTGGCTGTTGGTTCTCGGGCTCTGATTGGTAGGTAGGGCTGGGATTCTGATTGGCTGTTAGTTCTCGGGCTCTGATTGGTGGTTAGGGCGGGTAGGGCTGGGATTCTCACTGGCTGTTGGTTCTCAGGCTCTGATTGGTGGGTAGGGCTGGGATTCTGACTGGCTGTTGGTTCTCGGGCTCTGATTGGTGGTTAGGGCTGGGATTCAGATTGGCTGTTGGTTCTCGGGCTCTGATTGGTGGGTAGGGCTGGGATTCTGATTGGCTGTTAGTTCTCGGGCTCTGATTGGTGGTTAGGGCGGGTAGGGCTGGGATTCTGACTGGCTGTTGGTTCTCGGGCTCTGATTGGTGGGTAGGGCTGGGATTCTGACTGGCTGTTGGTTCTCGGGCTCTGATTGGTGGTTTGGGATGGGATTCTGATTGGCTGTTGGTTCTCGGGCTCTGATTGGTAGTTAGGGCTGGGATTCTGATTGGCTGTTAGTTCTCGGGCTCTGATTGGTGGTTAGGGTGGGTAGGGCTGGGATTCTGACTGGCTGTTGGTTCTCGGTCTCTTATTGGTGGGTAGGGCTGGGATTCTGACTGGCTGTTGGTTCTCGGGCTCTGATTGGTGGGTAGGGCTGGGATTCTGATTGGCTGTTGGTTCTCGATCTGTGATTGGTGGGTAGGGCTGGGATTCTGATTGGCTGTTGGTTCTCGTGCTCTGATTGGTAGTTAGGGCTGGGATTCTGATTGGCTGTTGGTTCTCGGGCTCTGATTGGTGGGTAGGGCTGGGATTCTGACTGGCTGTTGGTTCTCGGGCTCTGATTGGTTTGTAGGGCTGGGATTCTGACTGGCTGTTGGTTCTCGGGCTGTGATTGGTGTGTAGGGCTGGGATTCTGACTGGCTGTTGGTTCTCGGTCTCTGATTGGTGTGTAGGGCTGGGATTCTGACTGGCTGTTGGTTCTCGGTCTCTGATTGGTGGTAGGGCTGGGATTCTGACTGGCTGTTGGTTCTCGGGCTCTGATTGGTGGGTAGGGCTGGGATTCTGACTGGCTGTTGGTTCTCGGGCTGTGATTGGTGGGTAGGGCTGGGATTCTGACTGGCTGTTGGTTCTCGGGCTCTGATTGGTGGGTAGGGCTGGGATTCTGACTGGCTGTTGGTTCTCCGGCTCTGATTGGTGGGTAGGGGTGGGATTCTGACTGGCTGTTGGTTCTCGGGCTGTGATTGGTGGGTAGGGCTGGGATTCTGACTGGCTGTTGGTTCTCGGGCTGTGATTGGTGGGTAGGGCTGGGATTCTGACTGGCTGTTGGTTCTCGGGCTGTGATTGGTGGGTAGGGCTGGGATTCTGACTTGCTGTTGGTTCTCGTGCTCTTATTGGTGGGTAGGGCTGGGATTCTGACTGGCTGTTGGTTCTCGGGCTGTGATTGGTGGGTAGGGCTGGGATTCTGACTTGCTGTTGGTTCTCGGGCTCTTATTGGTGGGTAGGGCTGGGATTCTGACTGGCTGTTGGTTCTCGGGCTCTGATTGGTTGTTAGGGCTGGGATTCTGACTGGCTGTTGGTTCTCGGGCTCTGATTGGTGGTTAGGGCTGGGATTCTGACTGGCTGTTGGTTCTCGGGCTCTGATTGGTGGTTAGGGCTGGGATTCTGACTGGCTGTTGGTTCTCGGGCTGTGATTGGTGGTTAGGGCTGGGATTCTGACTGGCTGTTGGTTCTCGGGCTCTGATTGGTGTGTAGGGCTGGGATTCTGATTGGCTGTTGGTTCTCGGGCTGTGATTGGTGGGTAGGGCTGCGATTCTGATTGGCTGTTGGTTCTCGGGCTGTGATTGGTGGTTAGGGCTGGGATTCTGATTGGCTGTTGGTTCTCGGGCTGTGATTGGTGGGTAGGGCTGGGATTCTGACTGGCTGTTGGTTCTCGGGCTCTGATTGGTGGTTAGGGCTGGGATTCTGACTGGCTGTTGGTTCTCGGGCTCTGATTGGTGGTTAGGGCTTGGATTCTGACTGGCTGTTGGTTCTCGGGCTGTGATTGGTGGGTAGGGCTGGGATTCTGATTGGCTGTTGGTTCTCGGGCTGTGATTGGTGGGTAGGGCTGGTTTTCTGATTGGCTGTTGGTTCGCGGGCTGTGATTGGTGGGTAGGGCTGGGATTCTGATTGGCTGTTGGTTCTCGGGCTCTGATTGGTGGGTAGGGCTGGGATTCTGATTGGCTGTTGGTTCTCGGGCTGTGATTGGTGGGTAGGGCTGGGATTCTGATTGGCTGTTGGTTCTCGGGCTGTGATTGGTGGGTAGGGCTGGGATTCTGATGGCTGTTGGTTCTCGGGCTCTGATTGGTGGGTCGGGCTGGGATTCTGATTGGCTGTTGGTTCTCGGGCTCTGATTGGTGGGTCGGGCTGGGATTCTGATTGTCTGTTGGTTCTCGGGCTGTGATTGGTGGGTAGGGCTGGGATTCTGACTGGCTATTGGTTCTCGTGCTCTGATTGGTGGGTAGGGCTGGGATTCTGATTGGCTGTTGGTTCTCGGGCTCTGATTGGTGGGTAGGGCTGGGATTCTGATTGGCTGTTGGTTCTCGGGCTCTGATTGGTAGGTAGGGCTGGGATTCTGATTGGCTGTTAGTTCTCGGGCTCTGATTGGTGGTTAGGGCGGGTAGGGCTGGGATTCTGACTGGCTGTTGGTTCTCAGGCTCTGATTGGTGGGTAGGGCTGGGATTCTGACTGGCTGTTGGTTCTCGGGCTCTGATTGGTGGTTAGGGCTGGGATTCAGATTGGCTGTTGGTTCTCGGGCTCTGATTGGTGGGTAGGGCTGGGATTCTGATTGGCTATTAGTTCTCGGGCTCTGATTGGTGGTTAGGGCGGGTAGGGCTGGGATTCTGACTGGCTGTCGGTTCTCGGGCTCTGATTGGTGGGTAGGGCTGGGATTCTGATTGGCTGTTGGTTCTCGGGCTCTGATTGGTAGTTAGGGCTGGGATTCTGATTGGCTGTTAGTTCTCGGGCTCTGATTGGTGGTTAGGGCGGGTAGGGCTGGGATTCTGACTGGCTGTTGGTTCTCGGGCTCTGATTGGTGGGTAGGGCTGGGATTCTGACTGGCTGTTGGTTCTCGGGCTCTGATTGGTGGTTAGGGCTGGGATTCTGATTGGCTGTTGGTTCTCGGGCTCTGATTGGTAGTTAGGGCTGGGATTCTGATTGGCTGTTAGTTCTCGGGCTCTGATTGGTGGTTAGGGTGGGTAGGGCTGGGATTCTGACTGGCTGTTGGTTCTCGGTCTCTGATTGGTGGGTAGGGCTGGGATTCTGACTGGCTGTTGGTTATCGGGCTCTGATTGGTGGGTAGGGCTGGGATTCTGATTGGCTGTTGGTTCTCGATCTGTGATTGGTGGGTAGGGCTTGGATTCTGATTGGCTGTTGGTTCTCGTGCTCTGATTGGTAGTTAGGGCTGGGATTCTGATTGGCTGTTGGTTCTCGGGCTCTGATTGGTGGGTAGGGCTGGGATTCTGACTGGCTGTTGGTTCTCGGGCTCTGATTGGTGGGTAGGGCTGGGATTCTGACTGGCTGTTGGTTCTCGGGCTGTGATTGGTGGGTAGGGCTGGGATTCTGATTGGCTGTTGGTTCTCGTGCTCTGATTGGTGGGTAGGGCTGGGATTCTGACTGGCTGTTGGTTCTCGTGCTCTGATTGGTGGTAGGGCTGGGATTCTGACTGGCTATTGGTTCTCGGGCTCTGATTGGTGGGTAGGGCTGGGATTCTGACTGGCTGTTGGTTCTCGGGCTCTGATTGGTGGGTAGGGCTGGGATTCTGACTGGCTGTTGGTTCTCGGGCTCTGATTGGTGGGTAGGGCTGGGATTCTGACTGGCTGTTGGTTCTCGGGCTCTGATTGGTGGGTAGGGGTGGGATTCTGACTGGCTGTTGGTTCTCGGGCTCTGATTGGTGGGTAGGGCTGGGATTCTGACTGGCTGTTGGTTCTCGGGCTGTGATTGGTGGGTAGGGCTGGGATTCTGACTGGCTGTTGGTTCTCGGGCTGTGATTGGTGGGTAGGGCTGGGATTCTGACTTGCTGTTGGTTCTCGGGCTCTTATTGGTGGGTAGGGCTGGGATTCTGACTGGCTGTTGGTTCTCGGGCTCTGATTGGTGGGTAGGGCTGGGATTCTGATTGGCTGTTGGTTCTCGGGCTCTGATTGGTGGTTAGGGCGGGTAGGGCTGGGATTCTGATTGGCTGTTGGTTCTCGGGCTCTGATTGGTGGGTAGGGCTGGGATTCTGACTGGCTGTTGGTTCTCGGGCTCTGATTGGTCGGTAGGGCTGGGATTCTGACTGGCTGTTGGTTCTCGGGCTGTGATTGGTGGGTAGGGCTGGGATTCTGATTGGCTGTTGGTTCTCGGTCTCTGATTGGTGGGTCGGGCTGGGATTCTGATTGGCTGTTGGTTGTCGGGCTCTGATTGGTGGGTCGGGCTGGGATTCTGATTGTCTGTTGGTTCTCGGGCTGTGATTGGTGGGTGGGGCTGGGATTCTGACTGGCTATTGGTTCTCGTGCTCTGATTGGTGGGTAGGGCTGTGATTCTGATTGGCTGTTGGTTCTCGGGCTGTGATTGGTGGGTAGGGCTGGGATTCTGATTGGCAGTTGGTTCTCGGGCTCTGATTGGTAGGTAGGGCTGGGATTCTGATTGGCTGTTAGTTCTCAGCCTCTGATTGGTGGTTAGGGCGGGTACGGCTGGGATTCTGACTGGCTCTTGGTTCTCAGGCTCTGATTGGTGGGTAGGGCTGGGATTCTGACTGGCTGTTGGTTCTCGGGCTCTGATTGGTGGTTAGGGCTGGGATTCAGATTGGCTGTTGGTTCTCGGGCTCTGATTGGTGGGTAGGGCTGGGATTCTGATTGGCTGTTAGTTCTCGGGCTCTGATTGGTGGTTAGGGCGGGTAGGGCTGGGATTCTGACTGGCTGTCGGTTCTCGGGCTCTGATTGGTGGGTATGGCTGGGATTCTGATTGGCTGTTGGTTCTCGGGCTCTGATTGGTAGTTAGGGCTGGGATTCTGATTGGCTGTTAGTTCTCGGGCTCTGATTGGTGGTTAGGGCGGGTAGGGCTGGGATTCTGACTGGCTGTTGGTTCTCGGGCTCTGATTGGTGGGTAGGGCTGGGATTCTGACTGGCTGTTGGTTCTCGGGCTCTGATTAGTGGTTTGGGCTGGGATTCTGATTGGCTGTTGGTTCTCGGGCTCTGATTGGTAGTTAGGGCTGGGATTCTGATTGGCTGTTAGTTCTCGGGCTCTGATTGGTGGTTAGGGTGGGTAGGGCTGGGATTCTGACTGGCTGTTGGTTCTCGGTCTCTTATTGGTGGGTAGGGCTGGGATTCTGACTGGCTGTTGGTTCTCGGGCTCTGATTGGTGGGTAGGGCTGGGATTCTGATTGGCTGTTGGTTCTCGATCTGTGATTGGTGGGTAGGGCTGGGATTCTGATTGGCTGTTGGTTCTCGTGCTCTGATTGGTAGTTAGGGCTGGGATTCTGATTGGCTGTTGGTTCTCGGGCTCTGATTGGTGGGTAGGGCTGGGATTCTGACTGGCTGTTGGTTCTCGGGCTCTGATTGGTTTGTAGGGCTGGGATTCTGACTGGCTGTTGGTTCTCGGGCTGTGATTGGTGTGTAGGGCTGGGATTCTGACTGGCTGTTGGTTCTCGGTCTCTGATTGGTGGGTAGGGCTGGGATTCTGACTGGCTGTTGGTTCTCGGGCTCTGATTGGTGGTAGGGCTGGGATTCTGACTGGCTGTTGGTTCTCGGGCTCTGATTGGTGGGTAGGGCTGGGATTCTGACTGGCTGTTGGTTCTCGGGCTGTGATTGGTGGGTAGGGCTGGGATTCTGACTGGCTGTTGGTTCTCGGGCTCTGATTGGTGGGTAGGGCTGGGATTCTGACTGGCTGTTGGTTCTCGGGCTCTGATTGGTGGGTAGGGGTGGGATTCTGACTGGCTGTTGGTTCTCGGGCTGTGATTGGTGGGTAGGGCTGGGATTCTGACTGGCTGTTGGTTCTCGGGCTGTGATTGGTGGGTAGGGCTGGGATTCTGACTGGCTGTTGGTTCTCGGGCTGTGATTGGTGGGTAGGGCTGGGATTCTGACTTGCTGTTGGTTCTCGGGCTCTTATTGGTGGGTAGGGCTGGGATTCTGACTGGCTGTTGGTTCTCGGGCTGTGATTGGTGGGTAGGGCTGGGATTCTGACTTGCTGTTGGTTCTCGGGCTCTTATTGGTGGGTAGGGCTGGGATTCTGACTGGCTGTTGGTTCTCGGGCTCTGATTGGTTTGTAGGGCTGGGATTCTGACTGGCTGTTGGTTCTCGGGCTGTGATTGGTGGGTAGGGCTGGGATTCTGACTGGCTGTTGGTTCTCGTGCTCTGATTGGTGGGTAGGGCTGGGATTCTGACTGGCTGTTGGTTCTCGGGCTCTGATTGGTGGGTAGGGCTGGGATTCTGACTGGCTGTTGGTTCTCGGGCTCTGATTGGTGGTTAGGGCGGGAAGGGCAGGGATTCTGATTGGCTGTTGGTTCTCGGGCTCTGATTGGTGGGTAGGACTGGGATTCTGACTGGCTGTTGGTTCTCGGGCTCTGATTGGTCGGTAGGGCTGGGATTCTGACTGGCTGTTGGTTCTCGGGCTCTGATTGGTGGTTAGGGCGGGAAGGGCAGGGATTCTGATTGGCTGTTGGTTCTCGGGCTCTGATTGGTGGGTAGGACTGGGATTCTGACTGGCTGTTGGTTCTCGGGCTCTGATTGGTCGGTAGGGCTGGGATTCTGACTGGCTGTTGGTTCTCGTGCTCTGATTGGTGGGTAGGGCTGGGATTCTGACTGGCTGTTGGTTCTCGGGCTCTGATTGGTGGGTAGGGCTGGGATTCTGACTGGCTGTTGGTTCTCGTGCTCTGATTGGTGGGTAGGGCTGGGATTTTGATTGGCTGTTGGTTCTCGGGCTGTGATTGGTGGGTAGGGCTGGGATTCTGATTGGCTGTTGGTTCTCGGGTTCTGATTGGTAGGTAGGGCTGGAATTCTGACTGGCTGTTGGTTCTCGGGCTCTGATTGGTGGGTAGGGCTGTGATTCTGACTGGCTGTTGGTTCTCGGGCTGTGATTGGTGGGTAGGGCTGGGATTCTGACTGGCTGTTGGTTCTCGGGCTCTGATTGGTGGGTAGGGCTGGGATTCTGATTGGCTGTTGGTTCTCGGGCTCTGATTGGTGGGTAGGGCTGGGATTCTGATTGGCTGTTTGTTCTCGGGCTCTGATTGGTGGGTAGGGCTGGGATTCTGATTGGCTGTTGGTTCTCGGGCTCTGATTGGCGGGTAGGGCTGGGATTCTGATTGGCTGTTGGTTCTCGGGCTCTGATTGGTGGTTAGGGCTGGGATTCTGATTGGCTGTTGGTTCTCGGGCTCTGATTGGTGGTTAGGGCGGGTAGGGCTGGGATTCTGATTGGCTGTTGGTTCTCGGGCTCTGATTGGTGGGTAGGGCTGGGATTCTGATTGGCTGTTAGTTCTCGGGCTCTGATTGGTGGTTAGGGTGGGTAGGGCTGGGATTCTGACTGGCTGTTGGTTCTCGGTCTCTGATTGGTGGGTAGGGCTGGGATTCTGACTGGCTGTTGATTCTCGGGCTCTGATTGGTCGGTAGGGCTGGGATTCTGACTGGCTGTTGGTTCTCGGGCTGTGATTGGTGGGTAGGGCTGGGATTCTGATTGGCTGTTGGTTCTCGGGCTCTGATTGGTGGGTCGGGCTGGGATTCTGATTGGCTGTTGGTTCTCGGGCTCTGATTGGTGGGTCGGGCTGGGATTCTGATTGTCTGTTGGTTCTCGGGCTGTGATTGGTGGGTGGGGCTGGGATTCTGACTGGCTATTGGTTCTCGTGCTCTGATTGGTGGGTAGGGCTGGGATTCTGATTGGCTGTTGGTTCTCGGGCTGTGATTGGTGGGTAGGGCTGGGATTCTGATTGGCAGTTGGTTCTCGGGCTCTGATTGGTAGGTAGGGCTGGGATTCTGATTGGCTGTTAGTTCTCGGGCTCTGATTGGTGGTTAGGGCGGGTAGGGCTGGGATTCTGACTGGCTCTTGGTTCTCAGGCTCTGATTGGTGGGTAGGGCTGGGATTCTGACTGGCTGTTGGTTCTCGGGCTCTGATTGGTGGTTAGGGCTGGGATTCAGATTGGCTGTTGGTTCTCGGGCTCTGATTGGTGGGTAGGGCTGGGATTCTGATTGGCTGTTAGTTCTCGGGCTCTGATTGGTGGTTAGGGCGGGTAGGGCTGGGATTCTGACTGGCTGTCGGTTCTCGGGCTCTGTTTGGTGGGTAGGGCTGGGATTCTGATTGGCTGTTGGTTCTCGGGCTCTGATTGGTAGTTAGGGCTGGGATTCTGATTGGCTGTTAGTTCTCGGGCTCTGATTGGTGGTTAGGGCGGGTAGGGCTGGGATTCTGACTGGCTGTTGGTTCTCGGGCTCTGATTGATGGGTAGGGCTGGGATTTTGACTGGCTGTTGGTTCTCGGGCTCTGATTGGTGGTTAGGGCTGGGATTCTGATTGGCTGTTGGTTCTCGGGCTCTGATTGGTAGTTAGGGCTGGGATTCTGATTGGCTGTTAGTTCTCGGGCTCTGATTGGTGGTTAGGGTGGGTAGGGCTGGGATTCTGACTGGCTGTTGGTTCTCGGTCTCTGATTGGTGGGTAGGGCTGGGATTCTGACTGGCTGTTGGTTCTCGGGCTCTGATTGGTGGGTAGGGCTGGGATTCTGATTGGCTGTTGGTTCTCGATCTGTGATTGGTGGGTAGGGCTGGGATTCTGATTGGCTGTTGGTTCTCGTGCTCTGATTGGTAGTTAGGGCTGGGTTTCTGATTGGCTGTTGGTTCTCGGGCTCTGATTGGTGGGTAGGGCTGGGATTCTGACTGGCTGTTGGTTCTCGGGCTCTGATTGGTTTGTAGGGCTGGGATTCTGACTGGCTGTTGGTTCTCGGGCTGTGATTGGTGGGTAGGGCTGGGATTCTGATTGGCTGTTGGTTCTCGTGCTCTGATTGGTGGGTAGGGCTGGGATTCTGACTGGCTGTTGGTTCTCGGGCTCTGATTGGTGGTAGGGCTGGGATTCTGACTGGCTGTTGGTTCTCGTGCTCTGATTGGAGGGTAGGGCTGGGATTCTGACTGGCTGTTGGTTCTCGTGCTGTGATTGGTGGGTAGGGCTGGGATTCTGACTGGCTGTTGGTTCTCGGGCTCTGATTGGTGGGTAGGGCTGGGATTCTGACTGGCTGTTGGTTCTCGGGCTCTGATTGGTGGGTAGGGGTGGGATTCTGACTGGCTGTTGGTTCTCGGGCTATGATTGGTGGGTAGGGGTGGGATTCTGACTGGCTGTTGGTTCTCGGGCTGTGATTGGTGGGTAGGGCTGGGATTCTGACTGGCTGTTGGTTCTCGGGCTGTGATTGGTGGGTAGGGCTGGGATTCTGACTTGCTGTTGGTTCTCGGGCTCTTATTGGTGGGTAGGGGTGGGATTCTGACTGGCTGTTGGTTCTCGGGCTATGATTGGTGGGTAGGGCTGGGATTCTGACTGGCTGTTGGTTCTCGGGCTGTGATTGGTGGGTAGGGCTGGGATTCTCACTGGCTGTTGGTTCTCGGGCTGTGATTGGTGGGTAGGGCTGGGATTCTGACTTGCTGTTGGTTCTCGGGCTCTTATTGGTGGGTAGGGCTGGGATTCTGACTGGCTGTTGGTTCTCGGGCTGTGATTGGTGGGTAGGGCTGGGATTCTGACTTGTTGTTGGTTCTCGGGCTCTTATTGGTGGGTAGGGCTGGGATTCTGACTGGCTGTTGGTTCTCGGGCTCTGATTGGTGGGTAGGGCTGGGATTCTGATTGGCTGTTGGTTCTCGGGCTCTGATTGGTGGTTAGGGCGGGTAGGGCTGGGATTCTGATTGGCTGTTGGTTCTCGGGCTCTGATTGGTGGGTAGGGCTGGGATTCTGACTGGCTGTTGGTTCTCGGGCTCTGATTGGTGGGTAGGGCTGGGATTCTGACTGGCTGTTGGTTCTCGTGCTCTGACTGGTGGGTAGGGCTGGGATTCTGACTGGCTGTTGGTTCTCGGGCTCTGATTGGTGGGTAGGGCTGGGATTCTGACTGGCTGTTGGTTCTCGGGCTCTGATTGGTGGTTAGGGCGGGTAGGGCAGGGATTCTGATTGGCTGTTGGTTCTCGGGCTCTGATTGGTGGGTAGGACTGGGATTCTGACTGGCTGTTGGTTCTCGGGCTCTGATTGGTCGGTAGGGCTGGGATTCTGACTGGCTGTTGGTTCTCGTGCTCTGATTGGTGGGTAGGGCTGGGATTCTGACTGGCTGTTGGTTCTCGTGCTCTGATTGGTGGGTAGGGCTGGGATTCTGATTGGCTGTTGGTTCTCGGGCTGTGATTGGTGGGTAGGGCTGGGATTCTGATTGGCTGTTGGTTCTCGGGTTCTGATTGGTAGGTAGGGCTGGAATTCTGACTGGCTGTTGGTTCTCGGGCTCTGATTGGTGGGTAGGGCTGGGATTCTGACTGGCTGTTGGTTCTCGGGCTGTGATTGGTGGGTAGGGCTGGGATTCTGACTGGCTGTTGGTTCTCGGGCTCTGATTGGTGGGTAGGGCTGGGATTCTGATTGGCTGTTGGTTCTCGGGCTCTGATTGGTGGGTAGGGCTGGGATTCTGATTGGCTGTTTGTTCTCGGGCTCTGATTGGTGGGTAGGGCTGGGATTCTGATTGGCTGTTGGTTCTCGGGCTCTGATTGGCGGGTAGGGCTGGGATTCTGATTGGCTGTTGGTTCTCGGGCTCTGATTGGTGGTTAGGGCTGGGATTCTGATTGGCTGTTGGTTCTCGGGCTCTGATTGGTGGTTAGGGCGGGTAGGGCTGGGATTCTGATTGGCTGTTGGTTCTCGGGCTCTGATTGGTGGGTAGGGCTGGGATTCTGATTGGCTGTTGGTTCTCGGGCTCTGATTGGTGGGTAGGGTGGGGATTCTGATTGGCTGTTGGTTCTCGGGCTCTGATTGGTGGGTAGGGCTGGGATTCTGATTGGCTGTTGGTTCTCGGGCTCTGATTGATAGGTAGGGCTGGGATTCTGATTGGCTGTTGGTTCTCGGGCATTGATTGGTTGATAGCGCTGGGATTCTGATTGGCTGTTGGTTCTCGGGCTCTGATTGGTCGGTAGGGCTGGGATTCTGACTGGCTGTTGGTTCTCGGGCTCTGATTGGTGGGTAGGGCTGGGATTCTGACTGGCTGTTGGTTCTCGGGCTGTGATTGGTGGGTAGGGCTGGGATTCTGACTGGCTGTTGGTTCTCGGGCTGTGATTGGTGGGTAGGGCTGGGATTCTGACTGGCTGTTGGTTCTCGGGCTCTGATTGGTGGTTAGGGCTGGGATTCTGACTGGCTGTTGGTTCTCGGGCTCTGATTGGTGGGTAAGGCTGGGATTCTGACTGGCTGTTGGTTCTCGGGCTCTGATTGGTGGGTAGGGCTCGGATTCTGATTGGCTGTTGGTTCTCGGGCTCTGATTGGTGGGTTCTCGGGCTGTGATTGGTGGGTAGGGCTGGGATTCTGATTGGCTGTTGGTTCTTGGGCTGTGATTGGTGGGTAGGGCTGGGATTCTGATTGGCTGTTTGTTCTCGGGCTGTGATTGGTGGGTAGGGCTGGGATTCTGACTGGCTGTTGGTTCTCGGGCTCTGATTGGTGGTTAGGGCTGGGATTCTGACTGGCTGTTGGTTCTCGGGCTCTGATTGGTGGGTAGGGCTGGGATTCTGACTGGCTGTTGGTTCTCGGGCTCTGATTGGTGGTTAGGGCTGGGATTCTGACTGGCTGTTGGTTCTCGGGCTCTGATTGGTGGGTAGGGCTGGGATTCTGACTGGCTGTTGATTCTCGGGCTCTGATTGGTGGGTAGGGCTGGGATTCTGACTGGCTGTTGGTTCTCCGGCTCTGATTGGTGGGTAGGGCTGGGATTCTGACTGGCTGTTTGTTCTCGGGCTGTGATTGGTGGGTAGGGCTGGGATTCTGACTGGCTGTTGGTTCTCAGGCTGTGATTGGTGGGTATGGCTGGGATTCTGACTGGCTGTTGGTTCTCGGGCTCTGATTGGTGGGTAGGGCTGGGATTCTGATTGGCTGTTGGTTCTCGGGCTCTGATTGGTGGGTAGGGCTGGGATTCTGATTGGCTGTTGGTTCTCGGGCTCTGATTGGTGGTTAGGGCGGGTAGGGCTGGGATTCTGATTGGCTGTTGGTTCTCGGGCTGTGATTGGTGGGTAGGGCTGGGATTCTGATTGGCTGTTGGTTCTCGGGCTCTGATTGGTGGGTAGGGCTGGGATTCTGATTGGCTGTTGGTTCTCGTTCTCTGATTGGTGGTTAGGGCTGGGATTCTGATTGCCTGTTGGTTCTCGGGCTCTGATTGGTGGTTAGGGCTGGGATTCTGACTGGCTGTTGGTTCTCAGGCTCTGATTGGTGGTTAGGGCTGGTATTCTGACTGGCTGTTGGTTCTCGGGCTCTGATTGGTGGTTAGGGCAGGGATTCTGATTGGCTGTTGGTTCTCGGGCTCTGATTGGTGGTTATGGCTGGGATTCTGACTGGCTGTTGGTTCTCGGGCTCTGATTGATGGGTAGGGCTGGGCTTCTGATTGGCTGTTGGTTCTCGGGCTGTGATTGGTGGGTAGGGCTGGGATTCTGATTGGCTGTTGGTTCTCGGGCTGTGATTGGTGGTTAGGGCTGGGATTCTGATTGGCTGTTGGTTCTCGGGCT
Organism: Pleurodeles waltl; assembly: GCF_031143425.1. NCBI lineage: Eukaryota > Metazoa > Chordata > Amphibia > Caudata > Salamandridae > Pleurodeles > Pleurodeles waltl. The sequence continues at coordinate 123,600 of NW_027149943.1, read as the reverse complement.
ATGATTGGTGGGTAGGGCTGGGATTCTGATTGGCTGTTGGTTCTCTGGCTCTGATTGGTGGGTAGGGCTGGGATTCTGATTGGCTGTTGGTTCTCGGGCTCTGATTGGTGGGTAGGGCTGGGATTCTGATTGGCTGTTGGTTCTCGGGCTCTGATTGGTGGGTAGGGCTGGGATTCTGATTGGCTGTTGGTTCTCGGGCTCTGATTGGTGGTTAGGGCTGGGATTCTGATTGGCTGTTAGTTCTCGGGCTCTGATTGGTGGTTAGGGCGGGTAGGGCTGGGATTCTGACTGGCTGTTGGTTCTCGGGCTCTGATTGGTGGGTAGGGCTGGGATTCTGACTGGCTGTTGGTTCTCGGGCTCTGATTGGTGGGTAGGGCTGGGATTCTGACTGGCTGTTGGTTCTCGGGCTCTGATTGGTGGGTAGGGCTGGGATTCTGACTGGCTGTTGGTTCTCGGGCTGTGATGGGTGGGTAGGGCTGGGATTCTGATTGGCTGTTGGTTCTCGGGCTGTGATTGGTGGTTAGGGCTGGGATTCAGATTGGCTGTTGGTTCTCGGGCTCTGATTGGTGGGTAGGGCTGGGATTCTGATTGGCTGTTGGTTCTCGGGCTGTGATTGGTGGTTAGGGCTGGGATTCTGATTGGCTGTTGGTTCTCGGGCTGTGATTGGTGGTTAGGGCGGGTAGGGCGGGGATTCTGATTGGCTGTTGGTTCTCGGGCTCTGATTGGTGGGTAGGGCTGGGATTCTGATTGGCTGTTGGTTCTCGGGCTCTGATTGGTGGGTAGGGCTGGGATTCTGATTGGCTGTTGGTTCTCGGGCTCTGATTGGTGGGTAGGGCTGGGATTCTGATTGGCTGTTGGTTCTCGGGCTCTGATTGGTGGGTAGGGCTGGGATTATGACTGGCTGTTGGTTCTCGGGCTCTGATTGGTGGTTAGGGCTGGGATTCTGACTGGCTGTTGGTTCTCGGGCTGTGATTGGTGGGTAGGGCTGGGATTCTGACTGGCTGTTGGTTCTCGGGCTCTGATTGGTGGGTAGGGCTGGGATTCTGACTGGCTGTTGGTTCTCGGGCTCTGATTGATGGGTAGGGCTGGGATTCTCATTGGCTGTTGGTTCTCGGGCTCTGATTGGTGGGTAGGGCTGGGATTCTGATTGGCTGTTGGTTCTCGGACTCTGATTGGTGGTTAGGGCGGGTAGGGCTGGGATTCTGATTGGCTGTTGGTTCTCGGGCTGTGATTGGTGGGTAGGGCTGGGATTCTGATTGGCTGTTGGTTCTCGGGCTCTGATTGGTGGGCAGGGCTGGGATTCTGATTGGCTGTTGGTTCTCGTTCTCTGATTGGTGGTTAGGGCTGGGATTCTGATTGCCTGTTGGTTCTTGAGCTCTGATTGGTGGGTAGGGCTGGGATTCTGACTGGCTGTTGGTTCTCGGGCTCTGATTGGTGGTTAGGGCTGGGATTCTGACTGGCTGTTGGTTCTCGGGCTCTGATTGGTTGTTAGGGCTGGGATTCTGACTGGCTGTTGGTTCTCGGGCTCTGATTGGTGGTTAGGGCTGGGATTCTGACTGGCTGTTGGTTCTCGGGCTCTGATTGGTGGTTAGGGCTGGGATTCTGACTGGCTGTTGGTTCTCGGGCTGTGATTGGTGGTTAGGGCTGGGATTCTGACTGGCTGTTGGTTCTCGAGCTCTGATTGGTGTGTAGGGCTGGGATTCTGACTGGCTGTTGGTTCTCGGGCTGTGATTGGTGGGTAGGGCTGCAATTCTGATTGGCTGTTGGTTCTCGGGCTGTGATTGGCGGTTAGGGCTGGGATTCTGATTGGCTGTTGGTTCTCGGGCTGTGATTGGTGGGTAGGGCTGGGATTCTGACTGGCTGTTGGTTCTTGGGCTCTGATTGGTGGTTAGGGCTTGGATTCTGACTGGCTGTTGGTTCTCGGGCTGTGATTGGTGGGTAGGGCTGGGATTCTGATTGGCTGTTGGTTCTCGGGCTGTGATTGGTGGGTAGGGCTGGGATTCTGATTGGCTGTTGGTTCTCGGGCTGTGATTGGAGGTTAGGGCTGGGATTCTGATTGGCTGTTGGTTCTCGGGCTATGATTGGTGGGTAGGGCTGGGATTCTGATTGGCTGTTGGTTCTCTGGCTCTGATTGGTGGGTAGGGCTGGGATTCTGATTGGCTGTTGGTTCTCAGGCTCTGATTGGTGGGTAGGGCTGGGATTCTGATTGGCTGTTGGTTCTCGGGCTCTGATTGGTGGGTAGGGCTGGGATTCTGATTGGCTGTTGGTTCTCGGGCTCTGATTGGTGGTTAGGGCTGGGATTCTGATTGGCTGTTAGTTCTCGGGCTCTGATTGGTGGTTAGGGCGGGTAGGGCTGGGATTCTGACTGGCTGTTGGTTCTCGGGCTCTTATTGGTGGGTAGGGCTGGGACTCTGACTGGCTGTTGGTTCTCGGGCTCTGATTGGTGGGTAGGGCTGGGATTCTGACTGGCTGTTGGTTCTCGGGCTCTGATTGGTGGGTAGGGCTGGGATTCTGACTGGCTGTTGGTTCTCGGGCTGTGATGGGTGGGTAGGGCTGGGATTCTGATTGGCTGTTGGTTCTCGGGCTGTGATTGGTGGTTAGGGCTGGGATTCAGATTGGCTGTTGGTTCTTGGGCTCTGATTGGTGGGTAGGGCTGGGATTCTGATTGGCTGTTGGTTCTCGGGCTGTGATTGGTGGTTAGGGCTGGGATTCTGATTGGCTGTTGGTTCTCGGGCTGTGATTGGTGGTTAGGGCGGGTAGGGCGGGGATTCTGATTGGCTGTTGGTTCTCGGGCTCTGATTGGTGGGTAGGGCTGGGATTCTGATTGGCTGTTGGTTCTCGGGCTCTGATTGGTGGGTAGGGCTGGGATTCTGATTGGCTGTTGGTTCTCGGGCTCTGATTGGTGGGTAGGGCTGGGATTCTGATTGGCTGTTGGTTCTCGGGCTCTGATTGGTGGGTAGGGCTGGGATTATGACTGGCTGTTGGTTCTCGGGCTCTGATTGGTGGTTGGGGCTGGGATTCTGACTGGCTGTTGGTTCTCGGGCTGTGATTGGTGGGTAGGGCTGGGATTCTGACTGGCTGTTGGTTCTCGGGCTCTGATTGGTGGGTAGGGCTGGGATTCTGACTGGCTGTTGGTTCTCGGGCTCTGATTGATGGGTAGGGCTGGGATTCTCATTGGCTGTTGGTTCTCGGGCTCTGATTGGTGGGTAGGGCTGGGATTCTGATTGGCTGTTGGTTCTCGGACTCTGATTGGTGGTTAGGGCGGGTAGGGCTGGGATTCTGATTGGCTGTTGGTTCTCGGGCTGTGATTGGTGGGTAGGGCTGGGATTCTGATTGGCTGTTGGTTCTCAGGCTCTGATTGGTGGGCAGGGCTGGGATTCTGATTGGCTGTTGGTTCTCGTTCTCTGATTGGTGGTTAGGGCTGGGATTCTGATTGCCTGTTGGTTCTTGAGCTCTGATTGGTGGGTAGGGCTGGGATTCTGACTGGCTGTTGGTTCTCGGGCTCTGATTGGTGGTTAGGGCTGGGATTCTGACTGGCTGTTGGTTCTCGGGCTCTGATTGGTTGTTAGGGCTGGGATTCTGACTGGCTGTTGGTTCTCGGGCTCTGATTGGTGGTTAGGGCTGGGATTCTGACTGGCTGTTGGTTCTCGGGCTCTGATTGGTGGTTAGGGCTGGGATTCTGACTGGCTGTTGGTTCTCGGGCTGTGATTAGTGGTTAGGGCTGGGATTCTGACTGGCTGTTGGTTCTCGGGCTCTGATTGGTGTGTAGGGCTGGGATTCTGACTGGCTGTTGGTTCTCGGGCTGTGATTGGTGGGTAGGGCTGCAATTCTGATTGGCTGTTGGTTCTCGGGCTGTGATTGGTGGTTAGGGCTGGGATTCTGATTGGCTGTTGGTTCTCGGGCTGTGATTGGTGGGTAGGGCTGGGATTCTGACTGGCTGTTGGTTCTTGGGCTCTGATTGGTGGTTAGGGCTTGGATTCTGACTGGCTGTTGGTTCTTGGGCTGTGATTGGTGGGTAGGGCTGGGATTCTGATTGGCTGTTGGTTCTCGGGCTCTGATTGGTGGGTTCTCGGGCTGTGATTGGTGGGTAGGGCTGGGATTCTGATTGGCTGTTTGTTCTCGGGCTGTGATTGGTGGGTAGGGCTGGGATTCTGACTGGCTGTTGGTTCTCGGGCTCTGATTGGTGGTTAGGGCTGGGATTCTGACTGGCTGTTGGTTCTCGGGCTCTGATTGGTGGGTAGGGCTGGGATTCTGACTGGCTGTTGATTCTCGGGCTCTGATTGGTGGGTAGGGCTGGGATTCTGATTGGCTGTTGGTTCTCGGGCTCTGATTGGTGGGTAGGGCTGGGATTCTCACTGGCTGTTTGTTCTCGGGCTGTGATTGGTGGGTAGGGCCAGGATTCTGACTGGCTGTTGGTTCTCAGGCTGTGATTGGTGGGTATGGCTGGGATTCTGACTGGCTGTTTGTTCTCGGGCTCTGATTGGTGGGTAGGGCTGGGGTTCTGATTGGCTGTTGGTTCTCGGGCTCTGATTGGTGGGTAGGGCTGGGATTCTGATTGGCTGTTGGTTCTCGAGCTCTGATTGGTGGTTAGGGCGGGTAGGGCTGGGATTCTGATTGGCTGTTGGTTCTCGGGCTCTGATTGGTGGGTAGGGCTGGGATTCTGATTGCCTGTTGGTTCTTGGGCTCTGATTGGTGGGTAGGGCTGGGATTCTGACTGGCTGTTGGTTCTCGGGCTCTGATTGGTGGTTAGGGCGGGTAGGGCTGGGATTCTGATTGGCTGTTGGTTCTCGTTCTCTGATTGGTGGTTAGGGCTGGGATTCTGATTGCCTGTTGGTTCTTGGGCTCTGATTGGTGGGTAGGGCTGGGATTCTGACTGGCTGTTGGTTCTCGGGCTCTGATTGGTGGTTAGGGCTGGGATTCTGACTGGCTGTTGGTTCTCGGGCTCTGATTGGTTGTTAGGGCTGGGATTCTGACTGGCTGTTGGTTCTCGGGCTCTGATTGGTGGTTAGGGCTGGGATTCTGACTGGCTGTTGGTTCTCGGGCTCTGATTGGTGGTTAGGGCTGGGATTCTGACTGGCTGTTGGTTCTCGGGCTGTGATTGGTGGTTAGGGCTGGGATTCTGACTGGCTGTTGGTTCTCGGGCTCTGATTGGTGTGTAGGGCTGGGATTCTGACTGGCTGTTGGTTCTCGGGCTGTGATTGGTGGGTAGGGCTGCGATTCTGATTGGCTGTTGGTTCTCGGGCTGTGATTGGTGGTTAGGGCTGGGATTCTGATTGGCTGTTGGTTCTCGGGCTGTGATTGGTGGGTAGGACTGGGATTCTGACTGGCTGTTGGTTCTCGGGCTCTGATTGGTGGTTAGGGCTTGGATTCTGACTGGCTGTTGGTTCTCGGGCTGTGATTGGTGGGTAGGGCTGGGATTCTGATTGGCTGTTGGTTCTCGGGCTCTGATTGGTGGGTTCTCGGGCTGTGATTGGTGGGTAGGGCTGGGATTCTGATTGGCTGTTTGTTCTCGGGCTGTGATTGGTGGGTAGGGCTGGGATTCTGACTGGCTGTTGGTTCTCGGGCTCTGATTGGTGGTTAGGGCTGGGATTCTGACTGGCTGTTGGTTCTCGGGCTCTGATTGGTGGGTAGGGCTGGGATTCTGACTGGCTGTTGATTCTCGGGCTCTGATTGGTGGGTAGGGCTGGGATTCTGACTGGCTGTTGGTTCTCGGGCTCTGATTGGTGGGTAGGGCTGGGATTCTGACTGGCTGTTTGTTCTCGGGCTGTGATTGGTGGGTAGGGCTGGGATTCTGACTGGCTGTTGGTTCTCAGGCTATGATTGGTGGGTAGGGCTGGGATTCTGATTGGCTGTTGGTTCTCGGGCTGTGATTGGTGGGTAGGGCTGGGATTCTGATTGGCTCTTGGTTCTCGGGCTGTGATTGGTGGTTAGGGCTGGGATTCTGATTGGCTGTTGGTTCTCGGGCTCTGATTGGTGGGTAGGGCTGGGATTCTGATTGGCTGTTGGTTCTCTGGCTCTGATTGGTGGGTAGGGCTGGGATTCTGATTGGCTGTTGGTTCTCGGGCTCTGATTGGTGGGTAGGGCTGGGATTCTGATTGGCTGTTGGTTCTCGGGCTCTGATTGGTGGGTAGGGCTGGGATTCTGATTGGCTGTTGGTTCTCGGGCTCTGATTGGTGGTTAGGGCTGGGATTCTGATTGGCTGTTAGTTCTCGGGCTCTGATTGGTGGTTAGGGCGGGTAGGGCTGGGATTCTGACTGGCTGTTGGTTCTCGGGCTCTGATTGGTGGGTAGGGCTGGGATTCTGACTGGCTGTTGGTTCTCGGGCTCTGATTGGTGGGTAGGGCTGGGATTCTGACTGGCTGTTGGTTCTCGGGCTCTGATTGGTGGGTAGGGCTGGGATTCTGACTGGCTGTTGGTTCTCGGGCTGTGATGGGTGGATAGGGCTGGGATTCTGATTGGCTGTTGGTTCTCGGGCTGTGATTGGTGGTTAGGGCTGGGATTCAGATTGGCTGTTGGTTCTCGGGCTCTGATTGGTGGGTAGGGCTGGGATTCTGATTGGCTGTTGGTTCTCGGGCTGTGATTGGTGGTTAGGGCTGGGATTCTGATTGGCTGTTGGTTCTTGGGCTGTGATTGGTGGTTAGGGCGGGTAGGGCTGGGATTCTGATTGGCTGTTGGTTCTCGGGCTGTGATTGGTGGGTAGGGCTGGGATTCTGATTGGCTGTTGGTTCTCGGGCTCTGATTGGTGGGTAGGGCTGGGATTCTGATTGGCTGTTGGTTCTCGGGCTCTGATTGGTGGGTAGGGCTGGGATTCTGATTGGCTGTTGGTTCTCGGGCTCTGATTGGTGGGTAGGGCTGGGATTCTTATTGGCTGTTGGTTCTCGGGCTCTGATTGGTGGGTAGGGCTGGGATTATGACTGGCTGTTGGTTCTCGGGCTCTGATTGGTGGTTAGGGCTGGGATTCTGACTGGCTGTTGGTTCTCGGGCTGTGATTGGTGGGTAGGGCTGGGATTCTGACTGGCTGTTGGTTCTCGGGCTGTGATTGGTGGGTAGGGCTGGGATTTTGACTGGCTGTTGGTTCTCGGGCTCTGATTGGTGGGTAGGGCTGGGATTCTGACTGGCTGTTGGTTCTCGGGCTCTGATTGATGGGTAGGGCTGGGATTCTCATTGGCTGTTGGTTCTCGAGCTCTGATTGGTGGTTAGGGCGGGTAGGGCTGGGATTCTGATTGGCTGTTGGTTCTCGGGCTGTGATTGGTGGGTAGGGCTGGGATTCTGATTGCCTGTTGGTTCTTGGGCTCTGATTGGTGGGTAGGGCTGGGATTCTGACTGGCTGTTGGTTCTCGGGCTCTGATTGGTGGTTAGGGCGGGTAGGGCTGGGATTCTGATTGGCTGTTGGTTCTCGTTCTCTGATTGGTGGTTAGGGCTGGGATTCTGATTGCCTGTTGGTTCTTGGGCTCTGATTGGTGGGTAGGGCTGGGATTCTGACTGGCTGTTGGTTCTCGGGCTCTGATTGGTGGTTAGGGCTGGGATTCTGACTGGCTGTTGGTTCTCGGGCTCTGATTGGTTGTTAGGGCTGGGATTCTGACTGGCTGTTGGTTCTCGGGCTCTGATTGGTGGTTAGGGCTGGGATTCTGACTGGCTGTTGGTTCTCGGGCTCTGATTGGTGGTTAGGGCTGGGATTCTGACTGGCTGTTGGTTCTCGGGCTGTGATTGGTGGTTAGGGCTGGGATTCTGACTGGCTGTTGGTTCTCGGGCTCTGATTGGTGTGTAGGGCTGGGATTCTGACTGGCTGTTGGTTCTCGGGCTGTGATTGGTGGGTAGGGCTGCGATTCTGATTGGCTGTTGGTTCTCGGGCTGTGATTGGTGGTTAGGGCTGGGATTCTGATTGGCTGTTGGTTCTCGGGCTGTGATTGGTGGGTAGGGCTGGGATTCTGACTGGCTGTTGGTTCTCGGGCTCTGATTGGTGGTTAGGGCTTGGATTCTGACTGGCTGTTGGTTCTCGGGCTGTGATTGGTGGGTAGGGCTGGGATTCTGATTGGCTGTTGGTTCTCGGGCTCTGATTGGTGGGTTCTCGGGCTGTGATTGGTGGGTAGGGCTGGGATTCTGATTGGCTGTTTGTTCTCGGGCTGTGATTGGTGGGTAGGGCTGGGATTCTGACTGGCTGTTGGTTCTCGGGCTCTGATTGGTGGTTAGGGCTGGGATTCTGACTGGCTGTTGGTTCTCGGGCTCTGATTGGTGGGTAGGGCTGGGATTCTGACTGGCTGTTGATTCTCGGGCTCTGATTGGTGGGTAGGGCTGGGATTCTGATTGGCTGTTGGTTCTCGGGCTCTGATTGGTGGGTAGGCTGGGATTCTGACTGGCTGTTTGTTCTCGGGCTGTGATTGGTGGGTAGGGCTGGGATTCTGACTGGCTGTTGGTTCTCAGGCTGTGATTGGTGGGTAGGGCTGGGATTCTGATTGGCTGTTGGTTCTCGGGCTGTGATTGGTGGGTAGGGCTGGGATTCTGATTGGCTGTTGGTTCTCGGGCTGTGATTGGTGGTTAGGGCTGGGATTCTGATTGGCTGTTGGTTCTCGGGCTCTGATTGGTGGGTAGGGCTGGGATTCTGATTGGCTGTTGGTTCTCTGGCTCTGATTGGTGGGTAGGGCTGGGATTCTGATTGGCTGTTGGTTCTCGGGCTCTGATTGGTGGGTAGGGCTGGGATTCTGATTGGCTGTTGGTTCTCGGGCTCTGATTGGTGGGTAGGGCTGGGATTCTGATTGGCTGTTGGTTCTCGGGCTCTGATTGGTGGTTAGGGCTGGGATTCTGATTGGCTGTTAGTTCTCGGGCTCTGATTGGTGGTTAGAGCGGGTAGGGCTGGGATTCTGACTGGCTGTTGGTTCTCGGGCTCTGATTGGTGGGTAGGGCTGGGATTCTGACTGGCTGTTGGTTCTCGGGCTCTGATTGGTGGGTAGGGCTGTGATTCTGCCTGGCTGTTGGTTCTCGGGCTCTGATTGGTGGGTAGGGCTGGGATTCTGACTGGCTGTTGGTTCTCGGGCTGTGATGGGTGGGTAGGGCTGGGATTCTGATTGGCTGTTGGTTCTCGGGCTGTGATTGGTGGTTAGGGCTGGGATTCAGATTGGCTGTTGGTTCTCGGGCTCTGATTGGTGGGTAGGGCTGGGATTCTGATTGGCTGTTGGTTCTCGGGCTGTGATTGGTGGTTAGGGCTGGGATTCTGATTGGCTGTTGGTTCTCGGGCTGTGATTGGTGGTTAGGGCGGGTAGGGCTGGGATTCTGATTGGCTGTTGGTTCTCGGGCTGTGATTGGTGGGTAGGGCTGGGATTCTGATTGGCTGTTGGTTCTCGGGCTCTGATTGGTGGGTAGGGCTGGGATTCTGATGGGCTGTTGGTTCTCGGGCTCTGATTGGTGGGTAGGGCTGGGATTCTGATTGGCTGTTGGTTCTCGGGCTCTGATTGGTGGGTAGGGCTGGGATTCTGATTGGCTGTTGGTTCTCGGGCTCTGATTGGTGGGTAGGGCTGGGATTATGACTGGCTGTTGGTTCTCGGGCTCTGATTGGTGGTTAGGGCTGGGATTCTGACTGGCTGTTGGTTCTCGGGCTGTGATTGGTGGGTAGGGCTGGGATTCTGACTGGCTGTTGGTTCTCGGGCTGTGATTGGTGGGTAGGGCTGGGATTCTGACTGGCTGTTGGTTCTCGGGCTCTGATTGGTGGGTAGGGCTGGGATTGTGACTGGCTGTTGGTTCTCGGGCTCTGATTGATGGGTAGGGCTGGGATTCTCATTGGCTGTTGGTTCTCGGGCTCTGATTGGTGGGTAGGGCTGGGATTCTGATTGGCTGTTGGTTCTCGGGCTGTGATTGGTGGGTAGGGCTGGGATTCTGATTGGCTGTTGGTTCTCGGGCTCTGATTGGTGGGCAGGGCTGGGATTCTGATTGGCTGTTGGTTCTCGTTCTCTGATTGGTGGTTAGGGCTGGGATTCTGATTGCCTGTTGGTTCTTGGGCTCTGATTGGTGGGTAGGGCTGGGATTCTGACTGGCTGTTGGTTCTCGGGCTCTGATTGGTGGTTAGGGCTGGGATTCTGACTGGCTGTTGGTTCTCAGGCTCTGATTGGTTGTTAGGGCTGGGATTCTGACTGGCTGTTGGTTCTCGGGCTCTGATTGGTGGTTAGGGCTGGGATTCTGACTGGCTGTTGGTTCTCGGGCTCTGATTGGTGGTTAGGGCTGGGATTCTGACTGGCTGTTGGTTCTCGGGCTTTGATTGGTGGTTAGGGCTGGGATTCTGACTGGCTGTTGGTTCTCGGGCTGTGATTGGTGTGTAGGGCTGGGATTCTGACTGGCTGTTGGTTCTCGGGCTGTGATTGGTGGGTAGGGCTGGGATTCTGATTGGCTGTTGGTTCTCGGGCTCTGATTGGTGGGCAGGGCTGGGATTCTGATTGGCTGTTGGTTCTCGTTCTCTGATTGGTGGTTAGGGCTGGGATTCTGATTGCCTGTTGGTTCTTGGGCTCTGATTGGTGGGTAGGGCTGGGATTCTGACTGGCTGTTGGTTCTCGGGCTCTGATTGGTGGTTAGGGCTGGGATTCTGACTGGCTGTTGGTTCTCAGGCTCTGATTGGTTGTTAGGGCTGGGATTCTGACTGGCTGTTGGTTCTCGGGCTCTGATTGGTGGTTAGGGCTGGGATTCTGACTGGCTGTTGGTTCTCGGGCTCTGATTGGTGGTTAGGGCTGGGATTCTGACTGGCTGTTGGTTCTCGGGCTTTGATTGGTGGTTAGGGCTGGGATTCTGACTGGCTGTTGGTTCTCGGGCTGTGATTGGTGTGTAGGGCTGGGATTCTGACTGGCTGTTGGTTCTCGGGCTGTGATTGGTGAGTAGGGCTGCGATTCTGATTGGCTGTTGGTTCTCGGGCTGTGATTGGTGGTTAGGGCTGGGATTCTGATTGGCTGTTGGTTCTCGGGCTGTGATTGGTGGGTAGGGCTGGGATTCTGACTGGCTGTTGGTTCTTGGGCTCTGATTGGTGGTTAGGGCTTGGATTCTGACTGGCTGTTGGTTCTCGGGCTGTGATTGGTGGGTAGGGCTGGGATTCTGATTGGCTGTTGGTTCTCGGGCTCTGATTGGTGGGTTCTCGGGCTGTGATTGGTGGGTAGGGCTGGGATTCTGATTGGCTGTTTGTTCTCGGGCTGTGATTGGTGGGTAGGGCTGGGATTCTGACTGGCTGTTGGTTCTCGGGTTCTGATTGGTGGTTAGGGCTGGGATTCTGACTGGCTGTTGGTTCTCGGGCTCTGATTGGTGGGTAGGGCTGGGATTCTGACTGGCTGTTGATTCTCGGGCTCTGATTGGTGGGTAGGGCTGGGATTCTGATTGGCTGTTGGTTCTCGGGCTCTGATTGGTGGGTAGGGCTGGGATTCTGACTGGCTGTTTGTTCTCGGGCTGTGATTGGTGGGTAGGGCTGGGATTCTGACTGGCTGGTGGTTCTCAGGCTGTGATTGGTGGGTATGGCTGGGATTCTGACTGGCTGTTTGTTCTCGGGCTCTGATTGGTGGGTAGGGCTGGGATTCTGATTGGCTGTTGGTTCTCGGGCTCTGATTGGTGGGAAGGGCTGGGATTCTGATTGGCTGTTGGTTCTCGGGCTCTGATTGGTGGTTAGGGCGGGTAGGGCTGGGATTCTGATTGGCTGTTGGTTCTCGGGCTGTGATTGGTGGGTAGGGCTGGGATTCTGATTGGCTGTTGGTTCTCGGGCTTTGATTGGTGGGTAGGGCTGGGATTCTGATTGGCTGTTGGTTCTCGTTCTCTGATTGGTGGTTAGGGCTGGGATTCTGATTGCCTGTTGGTTCTCGGGCTTTGATTGGTGGGTAGGGCTGGGATTCTGACTGGCTGTTGGTTCTCGGGCTCTGATTGGTGGTTAGGGCTGGGATTCTGACTGGCTGTTGGTTCTCGGGCTCTGATTGGTGGTTAGGGCTGGGATTCTGACTGGCTGTTGGTTCTCGGGCTCTGATTGGTGGTTAGGGCAGGGATTCTGATTGGCTGTTGGTTCTCGGGCTCTGATTGGTGGGTAGGGCTGGGATTCTGACTGGCTGTTGGTTCTCGGGCTCTGATTGGTGGGTAGGGCTGGGATTCTGATTGGCTGTTGGTTCTCGGGCTGTGATTGGTGGGTAGGGCTGGGATTCTGATTGGCTGTTGGTTCTCGGGCTGTGATTGGTGGTTAGGGCTGGGATTCTGATTGGCTGTTGGTTCTTGGGCTCTGATTGGTGGGTAGGGCTGGGATTCTGATTGGCTGTTGGTTCTCGGGCTCTGATTGGTGGGTAGGGCTGGGATTCTGATTGGCTGTTGGTTCTCGGGCTCTGATTGGTGGATAGGGCTGGGATTCTGATTGGCTGTTGGTTCTCGGGCTCTGATTGGTGGGTAGGGCTGGGATTCTGATTGGCTGTTGGTTCTCGGGCTCTGATTGGTGGTTAGGGCTGGGATTCTGATTGGCTGTTAGTTCTCGGGCTCTGATTGGTGGTTAGGGCGGGAAGGGCTGGGATTCTGACTGGCTGTTGGTTCTCGGGCTCTGATTGGTGGGTAGGGCTGGGATTCTGACTGGCTGTTGGTTCTCGGGCTCTGATTGGTGGGTAGGGCTGGGATTCTGACTGGCTGTTGGTTCTCGGGCTCTGATTGGTGGGTAGGGCTGGGATTCTGACTGGCTGTTGGTTCTCGGGCTGTGATGGGTGGGTAGGGCTGGGATTCTGATTGGCTGTTGGTTCTCGGGCTGTGATTGGTGGTTAGGGCTGGGATTCAGATTGGCTGTAGGTTCTCGGGCTCTGATTGGTGGGTAGGGCTGGGATTCTGATTGGCTGTTGGTTCTCGGGCTGTGATTGGTGTTTAGGGCTGGGATTCTGATTGGCTGTTGGTTCTCGGGCTGTGATTGGTGGTTAGGGCGGGTAGGGCTGGGATTCTGATTGGCTGTTGGTTCTCGGGCTGTGATTGGTGGGTAGGGCTGGGATTCTGATTGGCTGTTGGTTCTCGGGCTCTGATTGGTGGGTAGGGCTAGGATTCTGATTGGCTGTTGGTTCTCGGGCTCTGATTGGTGGGTAGGGCTGGGATTCTGATTGGCTGTTGGTTCTCGGGCTCTGATTGGTGGGTAGGGCTGGGATTCTGATTGGCTGTTGGTTCTCGGGCTCTGATTGGTGGGCAGGGCTGGGATTATGACTGGCTGTTGGTTCTCGGGCTCTGATTGGTGGTTAGGGCTGAGATTCTGACTGGCTGTTGGTTCTCGAGCTGTGATTGGAGGGTAGGGCTGGGATTCTGACTGGCTGTTGGTTCTCGGGCTGTGATTGGTGGGTAGGGCTGGGATTCTGACTGGCTGTTGGTTCTCGGGCTCTGATTGGTGGGTAGGGCTGGGATTCTGACTGGCTGTTGGTTCTCAGGCTCTGATTGATGGGTAGGGCTGGGATTCTCATTGGCTGTTGGTTCTCGGGCTCTGATTGGTGGGTAGGGCTGGGATTCTGATTGGCTGTTGGTTCTCGGACTCTGATTGGTGGTTAGGGCAGGTAGGACTGGGATTCTGATTGGCTGTTGGTTCTCGGGCTGTGATTGGTGGGTAGGGCTGGGATTCTGATTGGCTGTTGGTTCTCGGGCTCTGATTGGTGGGTAGGGCTGGGATTCTGACTGGCTGTTGGTTCTCGGGCTCTGATTGGTGGGCAGGGCTGGGATTCTGATTGGCTGTTGGTTCTCGTTCTCTGATTGGTGGTTAGGGCTGGGATTCTGATTGCCTGTTGGTTCTCGGGCTCTGATTGGTGGGTAGGGCTGGGATTCTGACTGGCTGTTGGTTCTCGGGCTCTGATTGGTGGTTAGGGCTGGGATTCTGACTGGCTGTTGGTTCTCGGGCTCTGATTGGTTGTTAGGGCTGGGATTCTGACTGGCTGTTGGTTCTCGGGCTCTGATTGGTGGTTAGGGCTGGGATTCTGACTGGCTGTTGGTTCTCGGGCTCTGATTGGTGGTTAGGGCTTGGATTCTGACTGGCTGTTGGTTCTCGGGCTGTGATTGGTGGTTAGGGCTGGGATTCTGACTGGCTGTTGGTTCTCGGGCTCTGATTGGTGTGTAGGGCTGGGATTCTGACTGGCTGTTGGTTCTCGGGCTGTGATTGGTGGGTAGGGCTGCTATTCTGATTGGCTGTTGGTTCTCGGGCTGTGATTGGTGGTTAGGGCTGGGATTCTGATTGGCTGTTGGTTCTCGGGCTGTGATTGGTGGGTAGGGCTGTGATTCTGATTGGCTGTTGGTTCTCGGGCTGTGATTGGTGGGTAGGGCTGGGATTCTGATTGGCTGTTGGTTCTCGGGCTCTGATTGGTGGGTCGGGCTGGGATTCTGATTGGCTGTTGGTTCTCGGGCTCTGATTTGTGGGTCGGGCTGGGATTCTGATTGTCTGTTGTTTCTCGGGCTGTGATTGGTGGGTAGGGCTGGGATTCTGATTGGCTGTTAGTTCTCGGGCTCTGATTGGTGGTTAGAGCGGGTAGGGCTGGGATTCTGACTGGCTGTTGGTTCTCGGGCTCTGATTGGTGGGTAGGGCTGGGATTCTGACTGGCTGTTGGTTCTCGGGCTCTGATTGGTGGGTAGGGCTGTGATTCTGCCTGGCTGTTGGTTCTCGGGCTCTGATTGGTGGGTAGGGCTGGGATTCTGACTGGCTGTTGGTTCTCGGGCTGTGATGGGTGGGTAGGGCTGGGATTCTGATTGGCTGTTGGTTCTCGGGCTGTGATTGGTGGTTAGGGCTGGGATTCAGATTGGCTGTTGGTTCTCGGGCTCTGATTGGTGGGTAGGGCTGGGATTCTGATTGGCTGTTGGTTCTCGGGCTGTGATTGGTGGTTAGGGCTGGGATTCTGATTGGCTGTTGGTTCTCGGGCTGTGATTGGTGGTTAGGGCGGGTAGGGCTGGGATTCTGATTGGCTGTTGGTTCTCGGGCTGTGATTGGTGGGTAGGGCTGGGATTCTGATTGGCTGTTGGTTCTCGGGCTCTGATTGGTGGGTAGGGCTGGGATTCTGATGGGCTGTTGGTTCTCGGGCTCTGATTGGTGGGTAGGGCTGGGATTCTGATTGGCTGTTGGTTCTCGGGCTCTGATTGGTGGGTAGGGCTGGGATTCTGATTGGCTGTTGGTTCTCGGGCTCTGATTGGTGGGTAGGGCTGGGATTATGACTGGCTGTTGGTTCTCGGGCTCTGATTGGTGGTTAGGGCTGGGATTCTGACTGGCTGTTGGTTCTCGGGCTGTGATTGGTGGGTAGGGCTGGGATTCTGACTGGCTGTTGGTTCTCGGGCTGTGATTGGTGGGTAGGGCTGGGATTCTGACTGGCTGTTGGTTCTCGGGCTCTGATTGGTGGGTAGGGCTGGGATTGTGACTGGCTGTTGGTTCTCGGGCTCTGATTGATGGGTAGGGCTGGGATTCTCATTGGCTGTTGGTTCTCGGGCTCTGATTGGTGGGTAGGGCTGGGATTCTGATTGGCTGTTGGTTCTCGGACTCTGATTGGTGGTTAGGGCGGGTAGGGCTGGGATTCTGATTGGCTGTTGGTTCTCGGGCTGTGATTGGTGGGTAGGGCTGGGATTCTGATTGGCTGTTGGTTCTCGGGCTCTGATTGGTGGGCAGGGCTGGGATTCTGATTGGCTGTTGGTTCTCGTTCTATGATTGGTGGTTAGGGCTGGGATTCTGATTGCCTGTTGGTTCTTGGGCTCTGATTGGTGGGTAGGGCTGGGATTCTGACTGGCTGTTGGTTCTCGGGCTCTGATTGGTGGTTAGGGCTGGGATTCTGACTGGCTGTTGGTTCTCGGGCTCTGATTGGTTGTTAGGGCTGGGATTCTGACTGGCTGTTGGTTCTCGGGCTCTGATTGGTGGTTAGGGCTGGGATTCTGACTGGCTGTTGGTTCTCGGGCTCTGATTGGTGGTTAGGGCTGGGATTCTGACTGGCTGTTGGTTCTCGGGCTTTGATTGGTGGTTAGGGCTGGGATTCTGACTGGCTGTTGGTTCTCGGGCTGTGATTGGTGTGTAGGGCTGGGATTCTGACTGGCTGTTGGTTCTCGGGCTGTGATTGGTGAGTAGGGCTGCGATTCTGATTGGCTGTTGGTTCTCGGGCTGTGATTGGTGGTTAGGGCTGGGATTCTGATTGGCTGTTGGTTCTCGGGCTGTGATTGGTGGGTAGGGCTGGGATTCTGACTGGCTGTTGGTTCTTGGGCTCTGATTGGTGGTTAGGGCTTGGATTCTGACTGGCTGTTGGTTCTCGGGCTGTGATTGGTGGGTAGGGCTGGGATTCTGATTGGCTGTTGGTTCTCGGGCTCTGATTGGTGGGTTCTCGGGCTGTGATTGGTGGGTAGGGCTGGGATTCTGATTGGCTGTTTGTTCTCGGGCTGTGATTGGTGGGTAGGGCTGGGATTCTGACTGGCTGTTGGTTCTCGGGTTCTGATTGGTGGTTAGGGCTGGGATTCTGACTGGCTGTTGGTTCTCGGGCTCTGATTGGTGGGTAGGGCTGGGATTCTGACTGGCTGTTGATTCTCGGGCTCTGATTGGTGGGTAGGGCTGGGATTCTGATTGGCTGTTGGTTCTCGGGCTCTGATTGGTGGGTAGGGCTGGGATTCTGACTGGCTGTTTGTTCTCGGGCTGTGATTGGTGGGTAGGGCTGGGATTCTGACTGGCTGGTGGTTCTCAGGCTGTGATTGGTGGGTATGGCTGGGATTCTGACTGGCTGTTTGTTCTCGGGCTCTGATTGGTGGGTAGGGCTGGGATTCTGATTGGCTGTTGGTTCTCGGGCTCTGATTGGTGGGAAGGGCTGGGATTCTGATTGGCTGTTGGTTCTCGGGCTCTGATTGGTGGTTAGGGCGGGTAGGGCTGGGATTCTGATTGGCTGTTGGTTCTCGGGCTGTGATTGGTGGGTAGGGCTGGGATTCTGATTGGCTGTTGGTTCTCGGGCTTTGATTGGTGGGTAGGGCTGGGATTCTGATTGGCTGTTGGTTCTCGTTCTCTGATTGGTGGTTAGGGCTGGGATTCTGATTGCCTGTTGGTTCTCGGGCTTTGATTGGTGGGTAGGGCTGGGATTCTGACTGGCTGTTGGTTCTCGGGCTCTGATTGGTGGTTAGGGCTGGGATTCTGACTGGCTGTTGGTTCTCGGGCTCTGATTGGTGGTTAGGGCTGGGATTCTGACTGGCTGTTGGTTCTCGGGCTCTGATTGGTGGTTAGGGCAGGGATTCTGATTGGCTGTTGGTTCTCGGGCTCTGATTGGTGGGTAGGGCTGGGATTCTGACTGGCTGTTGGTTCTCGGGCTCTGATTGGTGGGTAGGGCTGGGATTCTGATTGGCTGTTGGTTCTCGGGCTGTGATTGGTGGGTAGGGCTGGGATTCTGATTGGCTGTTGGTTCTCGGGCTGTGATTGGTGGTTAGGGCTGGGATTCTGATTGGCTGTTGGTTCTTGGGCTCTGATTGGTGGGTAGGGCTGGGATTCTGATTGGCTGTTGGTTCTCGGGCTCTGATTGGTGGGTAGGGCTGGGATTCTGATTGGCTGTTGGTTCTCGGGCTCTGATTGGTGGATAGGGCTGGGATTCTGATTGGCTGTTGGTTCTCGGGCTCTGATTGGTGGGTAGGGCTGGGATTCTGATTGGCTGTTGGTTCTCGGGCTCTGATTGGTGGTTAGGGCTGGGATTCTGATTGGCTGTTAGTTCTCGGGCTCTGATTGGTGGTTAGGGCGGGAAGGGCTGGGATTCTGACTGGCTGTTGGTTCTCGGGCTCTGATTGGTGGGTAGGGCTGGGATTCTGACTGGCTGTTGGTTCTCGGGCTCTGATTGGTGGGTAGGGCTGGGATTCTGACTGGCTGTTGGTTCTCGGGCTCTGATTGGTGGGTAGGGCTGGGATTCTGACTGGCTGTTGGTTCTCGGGCTGTGATGGGTGGGTAGGGCTGGGATTCTGATTGGCTGTTGGTTCTCGGGCTGTGATTGGTGGTTAGGGCTGGGATTCAGATTGGCTGTAGGTTCTCGGGCTCTGATTGGTGGGTAGGGCTGGGATTCTGATTGGCTGTTGGTTCTCGGGCTGTGATTGGTGTTTAGGGCTGGGATTCTGATTGGCTGTTGGTTCTCGGGCTGTGATTGGTGGTTAGGGCGGGTAGGGCTGGGATTCTGATTGGCTGTTGGTTCTCGGGCTGTGATTGGTGGGTAGGGCTGGGATTCTGATTGGCTGTTGGTTCTCGGGCTCTGATTGGTGGGTAGGGCTAGGATTCTGATTGGCTGTTGGTTCTCGGGCTCTGATTGGTGGGTAGGGCTGGGATTCTGATTGGCTGTTGGTTCTCGGGCTCTGATTGGTGGGTAGGGCTGGGATTCTGATTGGCTGTTGGTTCTCGGGCTCTGATTGGTGGGCAGGGCTGGGATTATGACTGGCTGTTGGTTCTCGGGCTCTGATTGGTGGTTAGGGCTGAGATTCTGACTGGCTGTTGGTTCTCGAGCTGTGATTGGAGGGTAGGGCTGGGATTCTGACTGGCTGTTGGTTCTCGGGCTGTGATTGGTGGGTAGGGCTGGGATTCTGACTGGCTGTTGGTTCTCGGGCTCTGATTGGTGGGTAGGGCTGGGATTCTGACTGGCTGTTGGTTCTCAGGCTCTGATTGATGGGTAGGGCTGGGATTCTCATTGGCTGTTGGTTCTCGGGCTCTGATTGGTGGGTAGGGCTGGGATTCTGATTGGCTGTTGGTTCTCGGACTCTGATTGGTGGTTAGGGCAGGTAGGACTGGGATTCTGATTGGCTGTTGGTTCTCGGGCTGTGATTGGTGGGTAGGGCTGGGATTCTGATTGGCTGTTGGTTCTCGGGCTCTGATTGGTGGGTAGGGCTGGGATTCTGACTGGCTGTTGGTTCTCGGGCTCTGATTGGTGGGCAGGGCTGGGATTCTGATTGGCTGTTGGTTCTCGTTCTCTGATTGGTGGTTAGGGCTGGGATTCTGATTGCCTGTTGGTTCTCGGGCTCTGATTGGTGGGTAGGGCTGGGATTCTGACTGGCTGTTGGTTCTCGGGCTCTGATTGGTGGTTAGGGCTGGGATTCTGACTGGCTGTTGGTTCTCGGGCTCTGATTGGTTGTTAGGGCTGGGATTCTGACTGGCTGTTGGTTCTCGGGCTCTGATTGGTGGTTAGGGCTGGGATTCTGACTGGCTGTTGGTTCTCGGGCTCTGATTGGTGGTTAGGGCTTGGATTCTGACTGGCTGTTGGTTCTCGGGCTGTGATTGGTGGTTAGGGCTGGGATTCTGACTGGCTGTTGGTTCTCGGGCTCTGATTGGTGTGTAGGGCTGGGATTCTGACTGGCTGTTGGTTCTCGGGCTGTGATTGGTGGGTAGGGCTGCTATTCTGATTGGCTGTTGGTTCTCGGGCTGTGATTGGTGGTTAGGGCTGGGATTCTGATTGGCTGTTGGTTCTCGGGCTGTGATTGGTGGGTAGGGCTGTGATTCTGATTGGCTGTTGGTTCTCGGGCTGTGATTGGTGGGTAGGGCTGGGATTCTGATTGGCTGTTGGTTCTCGGGCTCTGATTGGTGGGTCGGGCTGGGATTCTGATTGGCTGTTGGTTCTCGGGCTCTGATTTGTGGGTCGGGCTGGGATTCTGATTGTCTGTTGTTTCTCGGGCTGTGATTGGTGGGTAGGGCTGGGATTCTGACTGGCTATTGGTTCTCGTGCTCTGATTGGTGGGTAGGGCTGGTATTCTGATTGGCTGTTGGTTCTCGGGCTGTGATTGGTGGGTAGGGCTGGGATTCTGATTGGCTGTTGGTTCTCGGGCTCTGATTGGTAGGTAGGGCTGGGATTCTGATTGGCTGTTAGTTCTCGGGCTCTGATTGGTGGTTAGGGCGGGTAGGGCTGGGATTCTGACTGGCTGTTGGTTCTCAGGCTCTGATTGGTGGGTAGGGCTGGGATTCTGACTGGCTGTTGGTTCTCGGGCTCTGATTGGTGTGTAGGGCTGGGATTCTGACTGGCTGTTGGTTCTCGGGCTGTGATTGGTGGGTAGGGCTGCTATTCTGATTGGCTGTTGGTTCCCGGGCTGTGATTGGTGGTTAGGGCTGGGATTCTGATTGGCTGTTGGTTCTCGGGCTGTGATTGGTGGGTAGGGCTGTGATTCTGATTGGCTGTTGGTTCTCGGGCTGTGATTGGTGGGTAGGGCTGGGATTCTGATTGGCTGTTGGTTCTCGGGCTCTGATTGGTGGGTCGGGCTGGGATTCTGATTGGCTGTTGGTTCTCGGGCTCTGATTTGTGGGTCGGGTTGGGATTCTGATTGTCTGTTGTTTCTCGGGCTGTGATTGGTGGGTAGGGCTGGGATTCTGACTGGCTATTGGTTCTCGTGCTCTGATTGGTGGGTAGGGCTGGGATTCTGATTGGCTGTTGGTTCTCGGGCTGTGATTGGTGGGTAGGGCTGGGATTCTGATTGGCTGTTGGTTCTCGGGCTCTGATTGGTAGGTAGGGCTGGGATTCTGATTGGCTGTTAGTTCTCGGGCTCTGATTGGTGGTTAGGGCGGGTAGGGCTGGGATTCTGACTGGCTGTTGGTTCTCAGGCTCTGATTGGTGGGTAGGGCTGGGATTCTGACTGGCTGTTGGTTCTCGGGCTCTGATTGGTGGTTAGGGCTGGGATTCAGATTGGCTGTTGGTTCTTGGGCTCTGATTGGTGGGTAGGGCTGGGATTCTGATTGGCTGTTAGTTCTCGGGCTCTGATTGGTGGTTAGGGCGGGTAGGGCTGGGATTCTGACTGGCTGTCGGTTCTCGGGCTCTGATTGGTGGGTAGGGCTGGGATTCTGATTGGCTGTTGGTTCTCGGGCTCTGATTGTTAGTTAGGGCTGGGATTCTGATTGGCTGTTAGTTCTCGGGCTCTGATTGGTGGTTAGGGCGGGTAGGGCTGGGATTCTGACTGGCTGTTGGTTCTCGGGCTCTGATTGGTGGGTAGGGCTGGGATTCTGACTGGCTGTTGGTTCTCGGGCTCTGATTTGTGGTTAGGGCTGGGATTCTGATTGGCTGTTGGTTCTCGGGCTCTGATTGGTAGTTAGGGCTGGGATTCTGATTGGCTGTTAGTTCTCGGGCTCTGATTGGTGGTTAGGGTGGGTAGGGCTGGGATTCTGACTGGCTGTTGGTTCTCGGGCTCTGATTGGTTGTTAGGGCTGGGATTCTGACTGGCTGTTGGTTCTCGGGCTCTGATTGGTGGTTAGGGCTGGGATTCTGACTGGCTGTTGGTTCTCGGGCTCTGATTGGTGGTTAGGGCTGGGATTCTGACTGGCTGTTGGTTCTCGGGCTGTGATTGGTGGTTAGGGCTGGGATTCTGACTGGCTGTTGGTTCTCGGGCTCTGATTGGTGTGTAGGGCTGGGATTCTGACTGGCTGTTGGTTCTCGGGCTGTGATTGGTGGGTAGGGCTGCGATTCTGATTGGCTGTTGGTTCTCGGGCTCTGATTGGTGGTTAGGGCTGGGATTCTGATTGGCTGTTGGTTCTCGGGCTGTGATTGGTGGGTAGGGCTGGGATTCTGACTGGCTGTTGGTTCTCGTGCTCTGATTGGTGGTTAGGGCTTGGATTCTGACTGGCTGTTGGTTCTCGGGCTGTGATTGGTGGGTAGGGCTGGGATTCTGATTGGCTGTTGGTTCTCGGGCTCTGATTGGTGGGTAGGGCTGGGATTCTGACTGGCTGTTGGTTCTCGGGCTGTGATTGGTGGGTAGGGCTGGGATTCTGACTGGCTGTTGGTTCTCGGGCTCTGATTGGTGGGTAGGGCTGGGATTCTGACTGGCTGTTGGTTCTCGGGCTCTGATTGGTGGGTAGGGGTGGGATTCTGACTGGCTGTTGGATCTCGGGCTGTGATTGGTGGGTAGGGCTGGGATTCTGACTGGCTGTTTGTTCTCGGGCTGTGATTGGTGGGTAGGGCTGGGATTCTGACTGGCTGTTGGTTCTCGGGCTGTGATTGGTGGGTAGGGCTGGGATTCTGACTGGCTGTTGGTTCTCGGGCTCTTAATGGTGGGTAGGGCTGGGATTCTGACTGGCTGTTGGTTCTCGGGCTCTGATTGGTGGGTAGGGCTGGGATTCTGATTGGCTGTTGGTTCTCGGGCTCTGATTGGTGGTTAGGGCGGGTAGGGCTGGGATTCTGATTGGCTGTTGGTTCTCGGGCTCTGATTGGTGGGTAGGGCTGGGATTCTGACTGGCTGTTGGTTCTCGGGCTCTGATTGGTGGGTAGGGCTGGGATTCTGACTGGCTGTTGGTTCTCGTGCTCTGATTGGTGGGTAGGGCTGGGATTCTGACTGGCTGTTGGTTCTCGGGCTCTGATTGGTGGGTAGGGCTGGGATTCTGACTGGCTGTTGGTTCTCGGGCTCTGATTGGTGGTTAGGGCGGGTAGGGCTGGGATTCTGATTGGCTGTTGGTTCTCGGGCTCTGATTGGTGGGTAGGGCTGGGATTCTGACTGGCTGTTGGTTCTCGGGCTCTGACTGGTGGGTCGGGCTGGGATTCTGACTGGCTGTTGGTTCTCGGGCTCTGACTGGTGGGTCGGGCTGGGATTCTGACTGGCTGTTGGTTCTCGGGCTCCGATTGGTGGGTAGGGCTGGGATTCTGACTGGCTGTTGGTTCTCGGGCTCCGATTGGTGGGTAGGGCTGGGATTCTGACTGGCTGTTGGTTCTCGGGCTCCGATTGGTGGGTAGGGCTGGGATTCTGACTGGCTGTTGGTTCTCGGGCTCCGATTGGTGGGTAGGGCTGGGATTCTGACTGGCTGTTGGTTTCCGGGCTCCGATTGGTGGGTAGGGCTGGGATTCTGACTGGCTGTTGGTTCTCGGGCTCCGATTGGTGGGTAGGGCTGGGATTCTGACTGGCTGTTGGTTCTCGGGCTCCGATTGGTGGGTAGGGCTGGGATTCTGACTGGCTGTTGGTTCTCGGGCTCCGATTGGTGGGTAGGGCTGGGATTCTGACTGGCTGTTGGTTCTCGGGCTCCGATTGGTGGGTAGGGCTGGGATTCTGACTGGCTGTTGGTTCTCGGGCTCCGATTGGTGGGTAGGGCTGGGATTCTGACTGGCTGTTGGTTCTCGGGCTCCGATTGGTGGGTAGGGCTGGGATTCTGACTGGCTGTTGGTTCTCGGGCTCCGATTGGTGGGTAGGGCTGGGATTCTGACTGGCTGTTGGTTCTCGGGCTCCGATTGGTGGGTAGGGCTGGGATTCTGACTGGCTGTTGGATCTCGGGCTCCGATTGGTGGGTAGGGCTGGGATTCTGACTGGCTGTTGGATCTCGGGCTCCGATTGGTGGGTAGGGCTGGGATTCTGACTGGCTGTTGGATCTCGGGCTCCGATTGGTGGGTAGGGCTGGGATTCTGACTGGCTGTTGGATCTCGGGCTCCGATTGGAGGGTAGGGCTGGGATTCTGACTGGCTGTTGGATCTCGGGCTCCGATTGGTGGGTAGGGCTGGGATTCTGACTGGCTGTTGGTTCTCGGGCTCCGATTGGTGGGTAGGGCTGGGATTCTGACTGGCTGTTGGTTCTCGGGCTCCGATTGGTGGGTAGGGCTGGGATTCTGACTGGCTGTTGGTTCTCGGGCTCCGATTGGTGGGTAGGGCTGGGATTCTGATTGGCTGTTGGTTCTCGGGCTCCGATTGGTGGTTAGGGCTGGGATTCTGATTGGCTGTTGGTTCTCGGGCTCTGATTGGTGGTTAGGGCGGGTAGGGCTGGGATTCTGATTGGCTGTTGGTTCTCGGGCTCTGATTGGTGGGTAGGGCTGGGATTCTGATTGGCTGTTGGTTCTCGGGCTCTGATTGGTGGGTAGGGTGGGGATTCTGATTGGCTGTTGGTTCTCGGGCTCTGATTGGTGGGTAGGGCTGGGATTCTGATTGGCTGTTGGTTCTCGGGCTCTGATTGATAGGTAGGGCTGGGATTCTGATTGGCTGTTGGTTCTCGGGCTGTGATTGCTTGATAGGGCTGGGATTCTGACTGGCTGTTGGTTCTCGGGCTGTGATTGGTGGTTAGGGCTGGGATTCTGACTGGCTGTTGGTTCTCGGGCTCTGATTGGTGTGTAGGGCTGGGATTCTGACTGGCTGTTGGTTCTCGGGCTGTGATTGGTGGGTAGGGCTGCGATTCTGATTGGCTGTTGGTTCTCGGGCTCTGATTGGTGGTTAGGGCTGGGATTCTGATTGGCTGTTGGTTCTCGGGCTGTGATTGGTGGGTAGGGCTGGGATTCTGACTGGCTGTTGGTTCTCGTGCTCTGATTGGTGGTTAGGGCTTGGATTCTGACTGGCTGTTGGTTCTCGGGCTGTGATTGGTGGGTAGGGCTGGGATTCTGATTGGCTGTTGGTTCTCGGGCTCTGATTGGTGGGTAGGGCTGGGATTCTGACTGGCTGTTGGTTCTCGGGCTGTGATTGGTGGGTAGGGCTGGGATTCTGACTGGCTGTTGGTTCTCGGGCTCTGATTGGTGGGTAGGGCTGGGATTCTGACTGGCTGTTGGTTCTCGGGCTCTGATTGGTGGGTAGGGGTGGGATTCTGACTGGCTGTTGGATCTCGGGCTGTGATTGGTGGGTAGGGCTGGGATTCTGACTGGCTGTTTGTTCTCGGGCTGTGATTGGTGGGTAGGGCTGGGATTCTGACTGGCTGTTGGTTCTCGGGCCGTGATTGGTGGGTAGGGCTGGGATTCTGACTGGCTGTTGGTTCTCGGGCTCTTAATGGTGGGTAGGGCTGGGATTCTGACTGGCGGTTGGTTCTCGGGCTCTGATTGGTGGGTAGGGCTGGGATTCTGATTGGCTGTTGGTTCTCGGGCTCTGATTGGTGGTTAGGGCGGGTAGGGCTGGGATTCTGATTGGCTGTTGGTTCTCGGGCTCTGATTGGTGGGTAGGGCTGGGATTCTGACTGGCTGTTGGTTCTCGGGCTCTGATTGGTGGGTAGGGCTGGGATTCTGACTGGCTGTTGGTTCTCGTGCTCTGATTGGTGGGTAGGGCTGGGATTCTGACTGGCTGTTGGTTCTCGGGCTCTGATTGGTGGGTAGGGCTGGGATTCTGACTGGCTGTTGGTTCTCGGGCTCTGATTGGTGGTTAGGGCGGGTAGGGCAGGGATTCTGATTGGCTGTTGGTTCTCGGGCTCTGACTGGTGGGTAGGGCTGGGATTCTGACTGGCTGTTGGTTCTCGGGCTCTGACTGGTGGGTCGGGCTGGGATTCTGACTGGCTGTTGGTTCTCGGGCTCTGACTGGTGGGTCGGGCTGGGATTCTGACTGGCTGTTGGTTCTCGGGCTCCGATTGGTGGGTAGGGCTGGGATTCTGACTGGCTGTTGGTTCTCGGGCTCCGATTGGTGGGTAGGGCTGGGATTCTGACTGGCTGTTGGTTCTCGGGCTCCGATTGGTGGGTAGGGCTGGGATTCTGACTGGCTGTTGGTTCTCGGGCTCCGATTGGTGGGTAGGGCTGGGATTCTGACTGGCTGTTGGTTCTCGGGCTCCGATTGGTGGGTAGGGCTGGGATTCTGACTGGCTGTTGGTTCTCGGGCTCCGATTGGTGGGTAGGGCTGGGATTCTGACTGGCTGTTGGTTCTCGGGCTCCGATTGGTGGGTAGGGCTGGGATTCTGACTGGCTGTTGGATCTCGGGCTCCGATTGGTGGGTAGGGCTGGGATTCTGACTGGCTGTTGGATCTCGGGCTCCGATTGGTGGGTAGGGCTGGGATTCTGACTGGCTGTTGGTTCTCGGGCTCCGATTGGTGGGTAGGGCTGGGATTCTGACTGGCTGTTGGTTCTCGGGCTCCGATTGGTGGGTAGGGCTGGGATTCTGACTGGCTGTTGGTTCTCGGGCTCCGATTGGTGGGTAGGGCTGGGATTCTGACTGGCTGTTTGTTCTCGGGCTCCGATTGGTGGGTAGGGCTGGGATTCTGATTGGCTGTTGGTTCTCGGGCTCCGATTGGTGGTTAGGGCTGGGATTCTGATTGGTTCTCGGGCTCTGATTGGTGGTTAGGGCGGGTAGGGCTGGGATTCTGATTGGCTGTTGGTTCTCGGGCTCTGATTGGTGGGTAGGGCTGGGATTCTGATTGGCTGTTGGTTCTCGGGCTCTGATTGGTGGGTAGGGCTGGGATTCTGATTGGCTGTTGGTTCTCGGGCTCTGATTGATAGGTAGGGCTGGGATTCTGATTGGCTGTTGGTTCTCGGGCTGTGATTGGTTGATAGGGCTGGGATTCTGACTGGCTGTTGGTTCTCGGGCTCTGATTGGTCGGTAGGGCTGGGATTCTGACTGGCTGTTGGTTCTCGGGCTCTGATTGGTGGGTAGGGCTGGGATTCTGACTGGCTGTTGGTTCTCGGGCTGTGATTGGTGGGTAGGGCTGGGATTCTGACTGGCTGTTGGTTCTCGGGCTGTGATTGGTGGGTAGGGCTGGGATTCTGACTGGCTGTTGGTGCTCGGGCTCTGATTGGTGGGTAGGGCTGGGATTCTGACTGGCTGTTGGTTCTCGGGCTCTGATTGGTGGGTAGGGCTGGGATTCTGATTGGCTGTTGGTTCTCGGGCTCTGATTGGTGGGTTCTCGGGCTGTGATTGGTGGGTAGGGCTGGGATTCTGATTGGCTGTTGGTTCTTGGGCTGTGATTGGTGGGTAGGGCTGGGATTCTGATTGGCTGTTAGTTCTCGGGCTGTGATTGGTGGGTAGGGCTGGGATTCTGACTGGCTGTTGGTTCTCGGGCTCTGATTGGTGGTTAGGGCTGGGATTCTGACTGGCTGTTGGTTCTCGGGCTCTGATTGGTGGGTAGGGCTGGGATTCTGACTGGCTGTTGATTCTCGGGCTCTGATTGGTGGGTAGGGCTGGGATTCTGATTGGCTGTTGGTTCTCGGGCTCTGATTGGTGGGTAGGGCTGGGATTCTGACTGGCTGTTGATTCTCGGGCTCTGATTGGTGGGTAGGGCTGGGATTCTGATTGGCTGTTTGTTCTCGGGCTGTGATTGGTGGGTAGGGCTGGGATTCTGACTGGCTGTTGGTTGTCGGGCTGTGATTGGTGGGTAGGGCTGGGATTCTGACTGGCTGTTTGTTCTCGGGCTAGGATTGGTGGGTAGGGCTGGGATTCTGATTGGCTGTTGGTTCTCGGGCTCTGATTGGTGGGTAGGGCTGGGATTCTGATTGGCTGTTGGTTCTCGGGCTCTGATTGGTGGTTAGGGCGGGTAGGGCTGGGATTCTGATTGGCTGTTGGTTCTCGGGCTGTGATTGGTGGGTAGGGCTGGGATTCTGATTGGCTGTTGGTTCTCGGGCTCTGATTGGTGGGTAGGGCTGGGATTCTGATTGGCTGTTGGTTCTCGTTCTCTGATTGGTGGTTAGGGCTGGGATTCTGATTGCCTGTTGGTTCTCGGGCTCTGATTGGTGGGTAGGGCTGGGATTCTGACTGGCTGTTGGTTCTCGGGCTCTGATTGGTGGTTAGGGCTGGGATTCTGACTGGCTGTTGGTTCTCGGGCTCTGATTGGTGGTTAGGGCTGGGATTCTGACTGGCTGTTGGTTCTCGGGCTCTGATTGGTGGTTAGGGCAGGGATTCTGACTGGCTGTTGGTTCTCGGGCTCTGATTGGTGGTTAGGGCTGGGATTCTGACTGGGTGTTGGTTCTCGGGCTCTGATTGATGGGTAGGGCTGGGATTCTGATTGGCTGTTGGTTCTCGGGCTGTGATTGGTGGGTAGGGCTGGGATTCTGATTGGCTGTTGGTTCTCGGGCTGTGATTGGTGGTTAGGGCTGGGATTCTGATTGGCTGTTGGTTCTCGTGCTCTGATTGGTGGGTAGGGCTGGGATTCTGATTGGCTGTTGGTTCTCGGGCTGTGATTGGTGGGTAGGGCTGGGATTCTGATTGGCTGTTGGTTCTCGGGCTCTGATTGGTAGGTAGGGCTGGGATTCTGATTGGCTGTTAGTTCTCGGGCTCTGATTGGTGGTTAGGGCGGGTAGGGCTGGGATTCTGACTGGCTGTTGGTTCTCAGGCTCTGATTGGTGGGTAGGGCTGGGATTCTGACTGGCTGTTGGTTCTCGGGCTCTGATTGGTGGTTAGGGCTGGGATTCAGATTGGCTGTTGGTTCTTGGGCTCTGATTGGTTGGTAGGGCTGGGATTCTGATTGGCTGTTAGTTCTCGGGCTCTGATTGGTGGTTAGGGCGGGTAGGGCTGGGATTCTGACTGGCTGTCGGTTCTCGGGCTCTGATTGGTGGGTAGGGCTGGGATTCTGATTGGCTGTTGGTTCTCGGGCTCTGATTGGTAGTTAGGGCTGGTATTCTGATTGGCTGTTAGTTCTCGGGCTCTGATTGGTGGTTAGGGCGGGTAGGGCTGGGATTCTGACTGGCTGTTGGTTCTCGGGCTCTGATTGGTGGGTAGGGCTGGGATTCTAACTGGCTGTTGGTTCTCGGGCTCTGATTGGTGGTTAGGGCTGGGATTCTGATTGGCTGTTGGTTCTCGGGCTCTGATTGGTAGTTAGGGCTGGGATTCTGATTGGCTGTTAGTTCTCGGGCTCTGATTGGTGGTTAGGGTGGGTAGGGCTATGATTCTGACTGGCTGTTGGTTCTCGGGCTCTGATTGGTTGTTAGGGCTGGGATTCTGACTGGCTGTTGGTTCTCGGGCTCTGATTGGTGGTTAGGGCTGGGATTCTGACTGGCTGTTGGTTCTCGGGCTCTGATTGGTGGTTAGGGCTGGGATTCTGACTGGCTGTTGGTTCTCGGGCTGTGATTGGTGGTTAGGGCTGGGATTCTGACTGGCTGTTGGTTCTCGGGCTCTGATTGGTGTGTAGGGCTGGGATTCTGACTGGCTGTTGGTTCTCGGGCTGTGATTGGTGGGTAGGGCTGCGATTCTGATTGGCTGTTGGTTCTCGGGCTCTGATTGGTGGTTAGGGCTGGGATTCTGATTGGCTGTTGGTTCTCGGGCTGTGATTGGTGGGTAGGGCTGGGATTCTGACTGGCTGTTGGTTCTCGTGCTCTGATTGGTGGTTAGGGCTTGGATTCTGACTGGCTGTTGGTTCTCGGGCTGTGATTGGTGGGTAGGGCTGGGATTCTGATTGGCTGTTGGTTCTCGGGCTCTGATTGGTGGGTAGGGCTGGGATTCTGACTGGCTGTTGGTTCTCGGGCTGTGATTGGTGGGTAGGGCTGGGATTCTGACTGGCTGTTGGTTCTCGGGCTCTGATTGGTGGGTAGGGCTGGGATTCTGACTGGCTGTTGGTTCTCGGGCTCTGATTGGTGGGTAGGGGTGGGATTCTGACTGGCTGTTGGATCTCGGGCTGTGATTGGTGGGTAGGGCTGGGATTCTGACTGGCTGTTTGTTCTCGGGCTGTGATTGGTGGGTAGGGCTGGGATTCTGACTGGCTGTTGGTTCTCGGGCTGTGATTGGTGGGTAGGGCTGGGATTCTGACTGGCTGTTGGTTCTCGGGCTCTTAATGGTGGGTAGGGCTGGGATTCTGACTGGCTGTTGGTTCTCGGGCTCTGATTGGTGGGTAGGGCTGGGATTCTGATTGGCTGTTGGTTCTCGGGCTCTGATTGGTGGGTAGGGCTGGGATTCTGACTGGCTGTTGGTTCTCGGGCTCTGATTGGTGGGTAGGGCTGGGATTCTGACTGGCTGTTGGTTCTCGGGCTCTGACTGGTGGGTCGGGCTGGGATTCTGACTGGCTGTTGGTTCTCGGGCTCTGACTGGTGGGTAGGGCTTCTGACTGGCTGTTGGTTCTCGGGCTCTGACTGGTGGGTCGGGCTGGGATTCTGACTGGCTGTTGGTTCTCGGGCTCTGACTGGTGGGTAGGGCTGGGATTCTGACTGGCTGTTGGTTCTCGGGCTCCGATTGGTGGGTAGGGCTGGGATTCTGACTGGCTGTTGGTTCTCGGGCTCCGATTGGTGGGTAGGGCAGGGATTCTGACTGGCTGTTGGTTCTCGGGCTCCGATTGGTGGGTAGGGCTGGGATTCTGACTGGCTGTTGGTTCTCGGGCTCCGATTGGTGGGTAGGGCTGGGATTCTGACTGGCTGTTGGTTCTCGGGCTCCGATTGGTGGGTAGGGCTGGGATTCTGACTGGCTGTTGGTTCTCGTGCTCCGATTGGTGGGTAGGGCTGGGATTCTGACTGGCTGTTGGTTCTCGGGCTCCGATTGGTGGGTAGGGCTGGGATTCTGACTGGCTGTTGGTTCTCGGGCTCCGATTGGTGGGTAGGGCTGGGATTCTGACTGGCTGTTGGTTCTCGGGCTCCGATTGGTGGGTAGGGCTGGGATTCTGACTGGCTGTTGGTTCTCGGGCTCCGATTGGTGGGTAGGGCTGGGATTCTGACTGGCTGTTGGTTCTCGGGCTCCGATTGGTGGGTAGGGCTGGGATTCTGACTGGCTGTTGGTTCTCGGGCTCCGATTGGTGGGTAGGGCTGGGATTCTGACTGGCTGTTGGTTCTCGGGCTCCGATTGGTGGGTAGGGCTGGGATTCTGATTGGCTGTTGGTTCTCGGGCTCTGATTGGTGGTTAGGGCTGGGATTCTGATTGGCTGTTGGTTCTCGGGCTCTGATTGGTGGTTAGGGCGGGTAGGGCTGGGATTCTGACTGGCTGTTGGTTCTCGGGCTCTGATTGGTGGGTAGGGCTGGGATTCTGATTGGCTGTTGGTTCTCGGGCTCTGATTGGTGGGTAGGGTGGGGATTCTGATTGGCTGTTGGTTCTCGGGCTCTGATTGGTGGGTAGGGCTGGGATTCTGATTGGCTGTTGGTTCTCGGGCTCTGATTGATAGGTAGGGCTGGGATTCTGATTGGCTGTTGGTTCTCGGACTGTGATTGGTTGATAGGGCTGGGATTCTGACTGGCTGTTGGTTCTCGGGCTCTGATTGGTCGGTAGGGCTGGGATTCTGACTGGCTGTTGGTTCTCGGGCTCTGATTGGTGGGTAGGGCTGGGATTCTGACTGGCTGTTGGTTCTCGGGCTGTGATTGGTGGGTAGGGCTGGGATTCTGACTGGCTGTTGGTTCTCGGGCTGTGATTGGTGGGTAGGGCTGGGATTCTGACTGGCTGTTGGTTCTTGGGCTCTGATTGGTGGTTAGGGCTGGGATTCTGACTGGCTGTTGGTGCTCGGGCTCTGATTGGTGGGTAGGGCTGGGATTCTGACTGGCTGTTGGTTCTCGGGCTCTGATTGGTGGGTAGGGCTGGGATTCTGATTGGCTGTTGGTTCTCGGGCTCTGATTGGTGGGTTCTCGGGCTGTGATTGGTGGGTAGGGCTGGGATTCTGATTGGCTGTTGGTTCTTGGGCTGTGATTGGTGGGTAGGGCTGGGATTCTGATTGGCTGTTAGTTCTCGGGCTGTGATTGGTGGGTAGGGCTGGGATTCTGACTGGCTGTTGGTTCTCAGGCTCTGATTGGTGGTTAGGGCTGGGATTCTGACTGGCTGTTGGTTCTCGGGCTCTGATTGGTGGGTAGGGCTGGGATTCTGACTGGCTGTTGATTCTCGGGCTCTGATTGGTGGGTAGGGATGGGATTCTGATTGGCTGTTGGTTCTTGGGCTCTGATTGGTGGGTAGGGCTGGGATTCTGACTGGCTGTTTGTTCTCGGGCTGTGATTGGTGGGTAGGGCTGGGATTCTGACTGGCTGTTGGTTGTCGGGCTGTGATTGGTGGGTAGGGCTGGGATTCTGACTGGCTGTTTGTTCTCGGGCTAGGATTGGTGGGTAGGGCTGGGATTCTGATTGGCTGTTGGTTCTCGGGCTCTGATTGGTGGGTAGGGCTGGGATTCTGATTGGCTGTTGGTTCTCGGGCTCTGATTGGTGGTTAGGGCGGGTAGGGCTGGTATTCTGATTGGCTGTTGGTTCTCGGGCTGTGATTGGTGGGTAGGGCTGGGATTCTGATTGGCTGTTGGTTCTCGGGCTCTGATTGGTGGGTAGGGCTGGGATTCTGATTGGCTGTTGGTTCTCGTTCTCTGATTGGTGGGTAGGGCTGGGATTCTGATTGCCTGTTGGTTCTCAGGCTCTAATTGGTGGGTAGGGCTGGGATTCTGACTGGCTGTTGGTTCTCGGGCTCTGATTGGTGGTTAGGGCTGGGATTCTGACTGGCTGTTGGTTCTCGGGCTCTGATTGGTGGTTAGGGCTGGGATTCTGACTGGCTGTTGGTTCTCGGGCTCTGATTGGTGGTTAGGGCAGGGATTCTGACTGGCTGTTGGTTCTCGGGCTCTGATTGGTGGTTAGGGCTGGGATTCTGACTGGGTGTTGGTTCTCGGGCTCTGATTGATGGGTAGGGCTGGGATTCTGATTGGCTGTTGGTTCTCGGGCTGTGATTGGTGTGTAGGGCTGGGATTCTGATTGGCTGTTGGTTCTCGGGCTGTGATTGGTGGTTAGGGCTGGGATTCTGATTGGCTGTTGGTTCTCGGGCTCTGATTGGTGGGTAGGGCTGGGATTCTGATTGGATGTTGGTTCTCGGGCTCTGATTGGTGGGTAGGGCTGGGATTCTGATTGGCTGTTGGTTCTCGGGCTCTGATTGGTGGGTAGGGCTGGGATTCGGATTGGCTGTTGGTTCTCGGGCTCTGATTGGTGGGTACGGCTGGGATTCTGATTGGCTGTTGGTTCTCGGGCTCTGATTGGTGGTTAGGGCTGGGATTCTGATTGGCTGTTAGTTCTCGGGCTCTGATTGGTGGGTAGGGCTGGGATTCTGACTGGCTGTTGGTTCTCGTGCTCTGATTGGTGGGTAGGGCTGGGATTCTGACTGGCTGTTGGTTCTCGGGCTCTGATTGGTGGGTAGGGCTGGGATTCTGACTGGCTGTTGGTTCTCGGGCTCTGATTGGTGGTTAGGGCGGGTAGGGCAGGGATTCTGATTGGCTGTTGGTTCTCGGGCTCTGATTGGTGGGTAGGGCTGGGATTCTGACTGGCTGTTGGTTCTCGGGCTCTGACTGGTGGGTCGGGCTGGGATTCTGACTGGCTGTTGGTTCTCGGGCTCTGACTGGTGGGTCGGGCTGGGATTCTGACTGGCTGTTGGTTCTCGGGCTCCGATTGGTGGGTCGGGCTGGGATTCTGACTGGCTGTTGGTTCTCGGGCTCCGATTGGTGGGTAGGGCTGGGATTCTGACTGGCTGTTGGTTCTCGGGCTCCGATTGGTGGGTAGGGCTGGGATTCTGACTGGCTGTTGGTTCTCGGGCTCCGATTGGTGGGTAGGGCTGGGATTCTGACTGGCTGTTGGTTCTCGGGCTCCGATTGGTGGGTAGGGCTGGGATTCTGACTGGCTGTTGGTTCTCGGGCTCCGATTGGTGGGTAGGGCTGGGATTCTGACTGGCTGTTGGTTCTCGGGCTCCGATTGGTGGGTAGGGCTGGGATTCTGACTGGCTGTTGGTTCTCGGGAACCGATTGGTGGGTAGGGCTGGGATTCTGACTGGCTGTTGGTTCTCGGGCTCCGATTGGTGGGTAGGGCTGGGATTCTGACTGGCTGTTGGTTCTCGGGCTCCGATTGGTGGGTAGGGCTGGGATTCTGACTGGCTGTTGGATCTCGGGCTCCGATTGGTGGGTAGGGCTGGGATTCTGATTGGCTGTTAGTTCTCGGGCTCCGATTGGTGGGTAGGGCTGGGATTCTGACTGGCTGTTGGTTCTCGGGCTCTGATTGGTGGGTAGGGTGGGGATTCTGATTGGCTGTTGGTTCTCGGGCTCTGATTGGTGGGTAGGGCTGGGATTCTGATTGGCTGTTGGTTCTCGGGCTCTGATTGATAGGTAGGGCTGGGATTCTGATTGGCTGTTGGTTCTCGGGCTGTGATTGGTTGATAGGGCTGGGATTCTGACTGGCTCTTGGTTCTCGGGCTCTGATTGGTCGGTAGGGCTGGGATTCTGACTGGCTGTTGGTTCTCGGGCTCTGATTGGTGGGTAGGGCTGGGATTCTGACTGGCTGTTGGTTCTCGGGCTGTGATTGGTGGGTAGGGCTGGGATTCTGACTGGCTGTTGGTTCTCGGGCTGTGATTGGTGGGTAGGGCTGGGATTCTGACTGGCTGTTGGTTCTTGGGCTCTGATTGGTGGTTAGGGCTGGGATTCTGACTGGCTGTTGGTGCTCGGGCTCTGATTGGTGGGTAGGGCTGGGATTCTGACTGGCTGTTGGTTCTCGGGCTCTGATTGGTGGGTAGGGCTGGGATTCTGATTGGCTGTTCGTTCTCGGGCTCTGATTGGTGGGTTCTCGGGCTGTGATTGGTGGGTAGGGCTGGGATTCTGATTGGCTGTTGGTTCTTGGGCTGTGATTGGTGGGTAGGGCTGGGATTCTGATTGGCTGTTAGTTCTCGGGCTGTGATTGGTGGGTAGGGCTGGGATTCTGACTGGCTGTTGGTTCTCGGGCTCTGATTGGTGGTTAGGGCTGGGATTCTGACTGGCTGTTGGTTCTCGGGCTCTGATTGGTGGGTAGGGCTGGGATTCTGACTGGCTGTTGATTCTCGGGCTCTGATTGGTGGGCAGGGCTGGGATTCTGATTGGCTGTTGGTTCTCGGGCTCTGATTGGTGGGTAGGGCTGGGATTCTGACTGGCTGTTTGTTCTCGGGCTGTGATTGGTGGGTAGGGCTGGGATTCTGACTGGCTGTTGGTTGTCGGGCTGTGATTGGTGGGTAGGGCTGGGATTCTGACTGGCTGTTTGTTCTCGGGCTAGGATTGGTGGGTAGGGCTGGGATTCTGATTGGCTGTTGGTTCTCGGGCTCTGATTGGTGGGTAGGGCTGGGATTCTGATTGGCTGTTGGTTCTCGGGCTCTGATTGGTGGTTAGGGCGGGTAGGGCTGGGATTCTGATTGGCTGTTGGTTCTCGGGCTGTGATTGGTGGGTAGGACTGGGATTCTGATTGGCTGTTGGTTCTCGGGCTCTGATTGGTGGGTAGGGCTGGGATTCTGATTGGCTGTTGGTTCTCGGGCTCTGATTGGTGGTTAGGGCAGGGATTCTGACTGGCTGTTGGTTCTCGGGCTCTGATTGGTGGTTAGGGCTGGGATTCTGACTGGGTGTTGGTTCTCGGGCTCTGATTGATGGGTAGGGCTGGGATTCTGATTGGCTGTTGGTTCTCGGGCTGTGATTGGTGGGTAGGGCTGGGATTCTGATTGGCTGTTGGTTCTCGGGCTGTGATTGGTGGTTAGGGCTGGGATTCTGATTGGCTGTTGGTTCTCGGGCTCTGATTGGTGGGTAGGGCTGGGATTCTGATTGGATGTTGGTTCTCGGGCTCTGATTGGTGGGTAGGGCTGGGATTCTGATTGGCTGTTGGTTCTCGGGCTCTGATTGGTGGGTAGGGCTGGGATTCGGATTGGCTGTTGGTTCTCGGGCTCTGATTGGTGGGTACGGCTGGGATTCAGATTGGCTGTTGGTTCTCGGGCTCTGATTGGTGGTTAGGTCTGGGATTCTGATTGGCTGTTAGTTCTCGGGCTCTGATTGGTGGGTAGGGCTGGGATTCTGACTGGCTGTTGGTTCTCGGGCTGTGATGGGTGGGTAGGGCTGGGATTCTGACTGGCTGTTGGTTCTCGGGCTCTGATTGGTGGGTAGGGCTGGGATTCTGATTGGCTGTTGGTTCTCGGGCTCTGATTGGTGGTTAGGGCTGGGATTCTGACTGGCTGTTGGTTCTCGGGCTCTGATTGGTGGGTAGGGCTGGGATTCTGACTGGCTGTTGGTTCTCGGGCTGTGATGGGTGGGTAGGGCTGGGATTCTGATTGGCTTTTGGTTCTCGGGCTGTGATTGGTGGTTAGGGCTGGGATTCAGATTGGCTGTTGGTTCTCGGGCTCTGATTGGTGGGTAGGGCTGGGATTCTGATTGGCTGTTGGTTCTCGGGCTGTGATTGGTGGTTAGGGCTGGGATTCTGATTGGCTGTTGGTTCTCGGGCTGTGATTGGTGGTTAGGGCGGGTAGGGCTGGGATTCTGATTGGCTGTTGATTCTCGGGCTGTGATTGGTGGGTAGGGCTGGGATTCTGATTGGCTGTTGTTTCTCGGGCTCTGATTGGTGGGTAGGGCTGGGATTCTGATTGGCTGTTGGTTCTCGGGCTCTGATTGGTGGGTAGGGCTGGGATTCTGATTGGCTGTTGGTTCTCGGGCTCTGATTGGTGGGTAGGGCTGGGATTCTGACTGGATGTTGGTTCTCGGGCTCTGATTGGTGGGTAGGGCTGGGATTCTGACTGGCTGTTGGTTCTCGGGCTGTGATTGGTGGTTAGGGCTGGGATTCTGACTGGCTGTTGCTTCTCGGGCTCTGATTGGTGGGTAGGGCTGGGATTCTGACTGGCTGTTGGTTCTCGGGCTGTGATTGGTGGGTAGGGCTGGGATTCTGATTGGCTGTTGGTTCTCGGGCTGTGATTGGTGGTTAGGGCTGGGATTCTGATTGGCTGTTGGTTCTCGGGCTGTGATTGGTGGGTAGGGCTGGGATTCTGACTGGCTGTTGGTTCTCGGGCTCTGATTGGTGGTTAGGGCTTGGATTCTGACTGGCTGTTGGTTCTCGGGCTGTGATTGGTGGGTAGGGCTGGGATTCTGATTGGCTGTTGGTTCTCGGGCTGTGATTGGTGGGTAGGGCTGGGATTCTGACTGGCTGTTGGTTCGCGGGCTGTGATTGGTGGGTAGGGCTGGGATTCTGATTGGCTGTTGGTTCTCGGGCTCTGATTGGTGGGTAGGGATGGGATTCTGATTGGCTGTTGGTTCTCGGGCTCTGATTGGTGGGTAGGGCTGGGATTCTGATTGGCTGTTGGTTCTCGGGCTGTGATTGGTGGGAAGGGCTGGGATTCTGATTGGCTGTTGGTTCTCGGGCTCTGATTGGTGGGTCGGGCTGGGATTCTGATTGGCTGTTGGTTCTCGGGCTCTGATTGGTGGGTCGGGCTGGGATTCTGATTGTCTGTTGGTTCTCGGGCTGTGATTGATGGGTAGGGCTGGGATTCTGACTGGCTATTGGTTCTCGTGCTCTGATTGGTGGGTAGGGCTGGGATTCTGATTGGCTGTTGGTTCTCGGGCTGTGATTGGTGGGTAGGGCTGGGATTCTGATTGGCTGTTGGTTCTCGGGCTCTGATTGGTAGGTAGGGCTGGGATTCTGACTGGCTGTTGGTTCTCGGGCTCTGATTGGTGGGTAGGGCTGGGATTCTGACTGGCTGTTGGTTCTCGGGCTGTGATTGGTGGGTAGGGCTGGGATTCTGACTGGCTGTTGGTTCTCGGGCTCTGATTGGTGGGTAGGGCTGGGATTCTGACGGGCTGTTGGTTCTCGGGCTGTGTTTGGTTGATAGGGCTGGGATTCTGACTGGCTGTTGGTTCTCGGGCTCTGATTGGTGGGTAGGGCTGGGATTCTGACTGGCTGTTGGTTCTCGGGCTCTGATTGGTGGGTAGGGCTGGGATTCTGACTGGCTGTTGGTTCTCGGGCTCTGATTGGTGGGTAGGGCTAGGATTCTGACTGGCTGTTGGTTCTCGGGCTCTGATTGGTGGGTAGGGCTGGGATTCTGACTGGCTGTTGGTTCTCGGGCTGTGATTGGTGGGTAGGGCTGGGTTTCTGACTGGCTGTTGGTTCTCGGGCTGTGATTGGTGGGTAGGGCTGGGATTCTGACTGGCTG
Organism: Pleurodeles waltl; assembly: GCF_031143425.1. NCBI lineage: Eukaryota > Metazoa > Chordata > Amphibia > Caudata > Salamandridae > Pleurodeles > Pleurodeles waltl. The sequence continues at coordinate 86,237 of NW_027149943.1, read as the reverse complement.
TTGGTTCTCGGGCTGTGATTGGTGGGTAGGGCTGGGATTCTGACTGGCTGTTGGTTCTCGGGCTCTGATTGGTGGGTAGGGCTGGGATTCTGATTGGCTGTTGGTTCTCGGGCTCTGATTGGCGGTTAGGGAGGGTAGGGCTGGGATTCTGATTGGCTGTTGGTTCTCGGGCTCTGATTGGTGGGTAGGGCTGGGATTCTGACTGGCTGTTGGTTCTCGGGCTCTGATTGGTGGGTAGGGCTGGGATTCTGACTGGCTGTTGGTTCTCGGGCTCTGATTGGTCGGTAGGGCTGGGATTCTGACTGGCTGTTGGTTCTTGGGCTCTGATTGGTGGGTAGGGCTGGGATTCTGACTGGCTGTTGGTTCTCGGGTTCTGATTGGTGGTTAGGGCGGGTAGGGCTGGGATTCTGACTGGCTGTTGGTTCTCGGGCTCTGATTGGTGGGTAGGGCTAGGATTCTGACTGGCTGTTGGTTCTCGGGCTGTGATTGGTGGGTAGGGCTGGGATTCTGACTGGCTGTTGGTTCTCGGGCTCTGATTGGTGGGTAGGGCTGGGATTCTGACTGGCTGTTGGTTCTCGGGCTCTGATTGGTGGGTAGGGCTGGGATTCTGACTGGCTGTTGGTTCTCGGGCTGTGATTGGTGGGTAGGGCTGGGATTCTGACTGGCTGTTGGTTCTCGGGCTCTGATTGGTGGGTAGGGCTGGGATTCTGACGGGCTGTTGGTTCTCGGGCTGTGTTTGGTTGATAGGGCTGGGATTCTGACTGGCTGTTGGTTCTCGGGCTCTGATTGGTGGGTAGGGCTGGGATTCTGACTGGCTGTTGGTTCTCGGGCTCTGATTGGTGGGTAGGGCTGGGATTCTGACTGGCTGTTGGTTCTCGGGCTCTGATTGGTGGGTAGGGCTAGGATTCTGACTGGCTGTTGGTTCTCGGGCTCTGATTGGTGGGTAGGGCTGGGATTCTGACTGGCTGTTGGTTCTCGGGCTGTGATTGGTGGGTAGGGCTGGGTTTCTGACTGGCTGTTGGTTCTCGGGCTGTGATTGGTGGGTAGGGCTGGGATTCTGACTGGCTGTTGGTTCTCGGGCTGTGATTGGTGGGTAGGGCTGGGATTCTGACTGGCTGTTGGTTCTCGGGCTCTGATTGGTGGGTAGGGCTGGGATTCTGATTGGCTGTTGGTTCTCGGGCTCTGATTGGCGGTTAGGGAGGGTAGGGCTGGGATTCTGATTGGCTGTTGGTTCTCGGGCTCTGATTGGTGGGTAGGGCTGGGATTCTGACTGGCTGTTGGTTCTCGGGCTCTGATTGGTGGGTAGGGCTGGGATTCTGACTGGCTGTTGGTTCTCGGGCTCTGATTGGTCGGTAGGGCTGGGATTCTGACTGGCTGTTGGTTCTTGGGCTCTGATTGGTGGGTAGGGCTGGGATTCTGACTGGCTGTTGGTTCTCGGGTTCTGATTGGTGGTTAGGGCGGGTAGGGCTGGGATTCTGACTGGCTGTTGGTTCTCGGGCTCTGATTGGTGGGTAGGGCTAGGATTCTGACTGGCTGTTGGTTCTCGGGCTGTGATTGGTGGGTAGGGCTGGGATTCTGACTGGCTGTTGGTTCTCGGGCTGTGATTGGTGGGTAGGGCTGGGATTCTGACTGGCTGTTGGTTCTCGTGCTGTGATTGGTGGGTAGGGCTGGGATTCTGACTGGCTGTTGGTTCTCGGGCTCTGATTGGTGGGTAGGGCTGGGATTCTGATTGGCTGTTGGTTCTCGGGCTCTGATTGGCGGTTAGGGCGGGTAGGGCTGGGATTCTGATTGGCTGTTGGTTCTCGGGCTCTGATTGGTGGGTAGGGCTGGGATTCTGACTGGCTGTTGGTTCTCGGGCTCTGATTGGTGGGTAGGGCTGGGATTCTGACTGGCTGTTGGTTCTCGGGCTCTGATTGGTCGGTAGGGCTGGGATTCTGACTGGCTGTTGGTTCTTGGGCTCTGATTGGTGGGTAGGGCTGGGATTCTGACTGGCTGTTGGTTCTCGGGCTCTGATTGGTGGTTAGGGCGGGTAGGGCTGGGATTCTGACTGGCTGTTGGTTCTCGGGCTCTGATTGGTGGGTAGGGCTGGGATTCTGATTGGCTGTTGGTTCTCGGGCTCTGATTGGTGGTAAGGGCGGGTAGGGCTGGGATTCTGATTGGCTGTGGGTTCTCGGGCTCTGATTGGTGGGTAGGGCTGGGACTCTGACTGGCTGTTGGTTCTCGGGCTCTGATTGGTGGGTAGGGCTGGGTTTCTGACTGGCTGTTGGTTCTCGGGCTCTGATTGGTGGGTAGGGCTGGGATTCTGACTGGCTGTTGGTTCTCGGGCTCTGATTGGTGGGTAGGGCTGGGATTCTGACTGGCGGTTGGTTCTCGGGCTCTGATTGGTGGGTAGGGCTGGGATTCTGATTGGCTGTTGGTTCTCGGGCTGTGATTGGTGGGTAGGGCTGGGATTCTGACTGGCTGTTGGTTCTCGGGCTCCGATTGGTGGGTAGGGCTGGGATTCTGATTGGCTGTTGGTTCTCGGGCTGTGATTGGTGGTTAGGGCTGGGATTCTGATTGGCTGTTGGTTCTCCGGCTCTGATTGGTGGGTAGGGCTGGGATTCTGATTGGCTGTTGGTTCTCGGGCTGTGATTGGTGGTTAGGGCTGGGATTCTGATAGGCTGTTGGTTCTCGGGCTGTGATTGGTGGTTAGGGCGGGTAGGGCTGGGATTCTGATTGACTGTTGGTTCTCGGGCTCTGATTGGTGGGTAGGGCTGGGATTCTGATTGGCTGTTGGTTCTCGGGCTCTGATTGGTGGGTAGGGCTGGGATTCTGACTGGCTGTTGGTTCTCGGGCTCTGATTGGTGGGTTGGGCTGGGTTTCTGACTGGCTGTTGGTTCTCGGGCTCTGATTGTTGGGTAGGGCTGGGATTCTGACTGGCTGTTGGTTCTCGGGCTCTGATTGGTGGGTAGGGCTGGGATTCTGACTGGCTGTTGGTTCTCGGGCTCTGATTGGTGGGTAGGGCTGGGATTCTGACTGGCTGTTGGTTCTCGGGCTCTGATTGGTGGGTAGGGCTGGGATTCTGACTGGCTGTTGGTTCTCGGGCTCTGATTGGTGGGTAGGGCTGGGATTCTGATTGGCTGTTGGTTCTCGGGCTCTGATTGGTGGGTAGGGCTGGGATTCTGATTGGCTGTTGGTTCTCGGGCTGTGATTGGTGGGTAGGGCTGGGATTCTGACTGGCTGTTGGTTCTCGGGCTGTGATTGGTGGGTAGGGCTGGGATTCTGACTGGCTGTTGGTTCTCGGGCTCCGATTGGTGGGTAGGGCTGGGATTCTGACTGGCTGTTGTTTCTCGGGCTCCGATTGGTGGGTAGGGCTGGGATTCTGACTGGATGTTGGTTCTCGGGCTCCGATTGGTGGGTAGGGCTGGGATTCTGACTGGCTGTTGGTTCTCGGGCTCCGATTGGTGGGTAGGGCTGGGATTCTGACTGGCTGTTGGTTCTCGGGCTCCGATTGGTGGGTAGGGCTGGGATTCTGATTGGCTGTTGGATCTCGAGCTCCGATTGGTGGGTAGGGCTGGGATTCTGATTGGATTGGTGGGTAGGGCTGGGATTCTGATTGGCTGTTGGTTCTCGAGCTCTGATTGGTGGGTAGGGCTGGGATTCTGATTGGATGTTGGTTCTCGGGCTCTGATTGGTGGGTAGGGCTGGGATTCTGATTGGCTGTTGGTTCTCGGGCTCTGATTGCTGGGTAGGGCTGGGATTCTGATTGGATGTTGGTTCTCGGGCTCTGATTGGTGGGTAGGGCTGGGATTCTGATTGGCTGTTGGTTCTCGGGCTCTGATTGGTGGGTAGGGCTGGGATTCTGATTGGCTGTTGGTTCTCGGGCTCTGATTGGTGGTTAGGGCTGGGATTCTGATTGGCTGTTGGTTCTCGGGCTCTGATTGGTGGGTAGGGCTGGGATTCTGATTGGCTGTTGGTTCTCGTTCTCTGATTGGTGGTTAGGGCTGGGATTCTGATTGCCTGTTGGTTCTCGGGCTCTGATTGGTGGGTAGTGCTGGGATTCTGACTGGCTGTTGGTTCTCGGGCTCTGATTGGTGGTTAGGTCTGGGATTCTGACTGGCTGTTGGTTCTCGGGCTCTGATTGGTGGTTAGGGCTGGGATTCTGACTGGCTGTTGGTTCTCGGGCTCTGATTGGTGGTTAGGGCTGGGATTCTGACTGGCTGTTGGTTCTCGGGCTCTGATTGGTGGTTAGGGCTGGGATTCTGACTGGCTGTTGGTTCTCGGCTCTGATTGGTGGGTAGGGCTGGGATTCTGATTGGCTGTTGGTTCTGGGGCTCTGATTAAGGGTAGGGCTGGGATTCTGATTGGCTGTCGGTTCTCGGGCTGTGATTGGTGGTTAGGGCTGGGATTCTGACAGGCTGTTGGTTCTCGGGCTCTGATTGGTGGGTAGGGCTGGGATTCTGATTGGCTGTTGGTTCTCGGGCTCTGATTGGTGGGTAGGGATGGGATTCTGATTGGCTGTTGGTTCTCGGGCTCTGATTGGTAGGTAGGGCTGGTATTCTGATTGGCTGTTGATTCTCGGGCTCTGATTGGTGGTTAGGGCTGGGATTCTGATTGGCTGTTAGTTCTCGGGCTCTGATTGGTGGTTAGGGCGGGTAGGGCTGGGATTCTGACTGGCAGTTGGTTCTCGGGCTCTGATTGGTGGGTAGGGCTGGGATTCTGACTGGCTGTTGGTTCTCGGGCTCTAATTGGTGGTTAGGGCTGGGATTCTGACTGGCTGTTGGTTCTCGGGCTCTGATTGGTGGTTAGGGCTGGGATTCTGACTGGCTGTTGGTTCTCGGGCTCTGATTGGTGGGTAGGGCTGGGATTCTGACTGGCTGTTGGTTCTCGGGCTCTGATTGGTGGGTAGGGCTGGGATTCTGATTGGCTGTTGGTTCTCGGGCTGTGATTGGTGGGTAGGGCTGGGATTCTGACTGGCTGTTGGTTCTCGGGCTCTGATTGGTGGGTAGGGCTGTGATTCTGACTGGCTGTTGGTTCTCGGGTTCCGATTGGTGGGTAGGGCTCGGATTCTGACTGGCTGTTGGTTCTCGGGCTCTGATTGGTGGGTAGGGCTGTTGTTCTGACTGGCTGTTGGTTCTCGGGCTCCGATTGGTGGGTAGGGCTGTGATTCTGACTGGCTGTTGGTTCTCGGGCTCCGATAGGTGGGTAGGGCTGGGATTCTGACTGGCTGTTGGTTCTCGGGCTGTGATTGGTTGGTAGGGGATTGGTGGTTAGGGCTGGGATTCTGACTGGCTGTTGGTTCCCGGGCTCTAATTGATGGTTAGGGCTGGGATTCTGACTGGCTGTTGGTTCCCGGGCTCCGATTGGTGGGTAGGGCTGGGATTCTGACTGGCTGTTGGTTCTCGGGCTCCGATTGGTGGGTAGGGCTGGGATTATGATTGGCTGTTGGTTCTCGGGCTCCGATTGGTGGTTAGGGATGGGATTATGATTGGCTGTTGGTTCTCGGGCTCCGATTGGTGGTTAGGGATGGGATTATGATTGGCTGTTGGTTCTCGGGCTCCGATTGGTGGTTAGGGCTGGGATTCTGATTGACTGCTGGTTCTCGGGCTCCGATTGGTGGTTAGGGCTGGGATTCTGATTGGCTGTTGGTTCTCGGGCTCCGATTGGTGGTTAGGGCTGGGATTCTGACTGGCTGTTGGTTCTCGGGCTCCGATTGGTGGTTAGGGCTGGGATTCTGACTGGCTGTTGGTTCTCGGGCTCCGATTGGTGGTTAGGGCTGGGATTCTGATTGGCTGTTGGTTCTCGGGCTCCGATTGGTGGTTAGGGCTGGGATTCTGATTGGCTGTTGGTTCTCGGTGTCCGATTGGTGGTTAGGGCTGGAATTCTGATTGGCTGTTGGTTCTCGGGCTCCGATTGGTGGTTAGGGCTGGAATTCTGATTGGCTGTTGGTTCTCGGGCTGTGATTGGTGGGTAGGGCTGGGATTCTGATTGGCTGTTGGTTCTCGGGCTCTGATTGGTGGGTTCTCGGGCGGTGATTGGTGGGTAGGGCTGGGATTCTGACTGGCTGTTGGTTCTCGCGCTGTGATTGGTGGGTAGGGCTGGGATTCTGACTGGCTGTTGGTTCTCGGGCTGTGATTGGTGGTTAGGGCTGGGATTCTGACTGGCTGTTGGTTCTCGGGCTGTGATTGGTGGTTAGGGCTGGGATTCTGACTGGCTGTTGGTTCTCGGGCTGTGATTGGTGGTTAGGGCTGGGATTCTGATTGGCTGTTGGTTCTCGGGCTCTGATTGGTGGGTAGGGCTGGGATTCTGATTGGCTGTTGGTTCTCGGGCTCTGATTGGTGGGTAGGGCTGGGATTCTGATTGGCTGTTGGTTCTCGGGCTCTGATTGGTGGGTAGGGCTGGGATTCTGATATGCTGTTGGTTCTCGGGCTCTGATTGGTGGGTAGGGCTGGGATTCTGACTGGCTTTTGGTTCTCGGGCTCTGATTGATGGTTAGGGCTGGGATTCTGATTGGCTGCTGGTTCTCGGGCTCCAATTGGTGGTTAGGGCTGGGATTCTGATTGGCTGTTGGTTCTCCGGCTCCGATTGGTGGTTAGGGCTGGGATTCTGACTGGCTGTTGGTTCTCGGGCTCCGATTGGTGGTTAGGGCTGGGATTCTGACTGGCTGTTGGTTCTCGGGCTCCGATTGGTGGTTAGGGCTGGGATTCTGATTGGCTGTTGGTTCTCGGGCTCTGATTGGTGGGTAGGGCTGGGATTCTGATTGGCTGTTGGTTCTCGGGCTCTGATTGGTGGGTAGGGCTGGGATTCGGATTGGCTGTTGGTTCTCGGGCTCTGATTGGTGGGTACAGCTGGGATTCTGATTGGCTGTTGGTTCTCGGGCTCTGATTGGTGGTTAGGGCTGGGATTCTGATTGGCTGTTAGTTCTCGGGCTCTGATTGGTGGGTAGGGCTGGGATTCTGACTGGCTGTTGGTTCTCGGGCTGTGATGGGTGGGTAGGGCTGGGATTCTGACTGGCTGTTGGTTCTCGGGCTCTGATTGGTGGGTAGGGCTGGGATTCTGATTGGCTGTTGGTTCTCGGGCTCTGATTGGTGGTTAGGGCTGGGATTCTGACTGGCTGTTGGTTCTCGGGCTCTGATTGGTGGGTAGGGCTGGGATTCTGACTGGCTGTTGGTTCTCGGGCTGTGATGGGTGGGTAGGGCTGGGATTCTGATTGGCTTTTGGTTCTCGGGCTGTGATTGGTGGTTAGGGCTGGGATTCAGATTGGCTGTTGGTTCTCGGGCTCTGATTGGTGGGTAGGGCTGGGATTCTGATTGGCTGTTGGTTCTCGGGCTGTGATTGGTGGTTAGGGCTGGGATTCTGATTGGCTGTTGGTTCTCGGGCTGTGATTGGTGGTTAGGGCGGGTAGGGCTGGGATTCTGATTGGCTGTTGGTTCTCGGGCTGTGATTGGTGGGTAGGGCTGGGATTCTGATTGGCTGTTGTTTCTCGGGCTCTGATTGGTGGGTAGGGCTGGGATTCTGATTGGCTGTTGGTTCTCGGGCTCTGATTGGTGGGTAGGGCTGGGATTCTGATTGGCTGTTGGTTCTCGGGCTCTGATTGGTGGGTAGGGCTGGGATTCTGACTGGATGTTGGTTCTCGGGCTCTGATTGGTGGGTAGGGCTGGGATTCTGACTGGCTGTTGGTTCTCGGGCTGTGATTGGTGGTTAGGGCTGGGATTCTGACTGGCTGTTGCTTCTCGGGCTCTGATTGGTGTGTAGGGCTGGGATTCTGATTGGCTGTTGGTTCTCGGGCTGTGATTGGTGGGTAGGGCTGGGATTCTGATTGGCTGTTGGTTCTCGGGCTGTGATTGGTGGTTAGGGCTGGGATTCTGATTGGCTGTTGGTTCTCGGGCTGTGATTGGTGGGTAGGGCTGGGATTCTGACTGGCTGTTGGTTCTCGGGCTCTGATTGGTGGTTAGGGCTTGGATTCTGACTGGCTGTTGGTTCTCGGGCTGTGATTGGTGGGTAGGGCTGGGATTCTGATTGGCTGTTGGTTCTCAGGCTGTGATTGGTGGGAAGGGCTGGGATTCTGATTGGCTGTTGGTTCTCGGGCTCTGATTGGTGGGTCGGGCTGGGATTCTGATTGGCTGTTGGTTCTCGGGCTCTGATTGGTGGGTCGGGCTGGGATTCTGATTGTCTGTTGGTTCTCGGGCTCTGATTGATGGGTAGGGCTGGGATTCTGACTGGCTATTGGTTCTCGTGCTCTGATTGGTGGGTAGGGCTGGGATTCTGATTGGCTGTTGGTTCTCGGGCTGTGATTGGTGGGTAGGGCTTGGATTCTGATTGGCTGTTGGTTCTCGGGCTCTGATTGGTAGGTAGGGCTGGGATTCTGACTGGCTGTTGGTTCTCGGGCTCTGATTGGTGGGTAGGGCTGGGATTCTGACTGGCTGTTGGTTCTCGGGCTGTGATTGGTGGGTAGGGCTGGGATTCTGACTGGCTGTTGGTTCTCGGGCTCTGATTGGTGGTTAGGGCGGGTAGGGCTGGGATTCTGATTGGCTGTTGGTTCTCGGGCTCTGATTGGTGGGTAGGGCTGGGATTCTGACTGGCTGTTGGTTCTCGGGCTCTGATTGGTGGGTAGGGCTGGGATTCTGACTGGCTGTTGGTTCTCGGGCTCTGATTGGTCGGTAGGGCTGGGATTCTGACTGGCTGTTGGTTCTTGGGCTCTGATTGGTGGGTAGGGCTGGGATTCTGACTGGCTGTTGGTTCTCGGGTTCTGATTGGTGGTTAGGGCGGGTAGGGCTGGGATTCTGACTGGCTGTTGGTTCTCGGGCTCTGATTGGTGGGTAGGGCTAGGATTCTGACTGGCTGTTGGTTCTCGGGCTGTGATTGGTGGGTAGGGCTGGGATTCTGACTGGCTGTTGGTTCTCGGGCTGTGATTGGTGGGTAGGGCTGGGATTCTGACTGGCTGTTGGTTCTCGTGCTGTGATTGGTGGGTAGGGCTGGGATTCTGACTGGCTGTTGGTTCTCGGGCTCTGATTGGTGGGTAGGGCTGGGATTCTGATTGGCTGTTGGTTCTCGGGCTCTGATTGGCGGTTAGGGCGGGTAGGGCTGGGATTCTGATTGGCTGTTGGTTCTCGGGCTCTGATTGGTGGGTAGGGCTGTGATTCTGACTGGCTGTTGGTTCTCGGGCTCTGATTGGTGGGTAGGGCTGGGATTCTGACTGGCTGTTGGTTCTCGGGCTCTGATTGGTCGGTAGGGCTGGGATTCTGACTGGCTGTTGGTTCTTGGGCTCTGATTGGTGGGTAGGGCTGGGATTCTGACTGGCTGTTGGTTCTCGGGCTCTGATTGGTGGTTAGGGCGGGTAGGGCTGGGATTCTGACTGGCTGTTGGTTCTCGGGCTCTGATTGGTGGGTAGGGCTGGGATTCTGATTGGCTGTTGGTTCTCGGGCTCTGATTGGTGGTAAGGGCGGGTAGGGCTGGGATTCTGATTGGCTGTGGGTTCTCGGGCTCTGATTGGTGGGTAGGGCTGGGACTCTGACTGGCTGTTGGTTCTCGGGCTCTGATTGGTGGGTAGGGCTGGGTTTCTGACTGGCTGTTGGTTCTCGGGCTCTGATTGGTGGGTAGGGCTGGGATTCTGACTGGCTGTTGGTTCTCGGGCTCTGATTGGTGGGTAGGGCTGGGATTCTGACTGGCGGTTGGTTCTCGGGCTCTGATTGGTGGGTAGGGCTGGGATTCTGATTGGCTGTTGGTTCTCGGGCTGTGATTGGTGGGTAGGGCTGGGATTCTGACTGGCTGTTGGTTCTCGGGCTCCGATTGGTGGGTAGGGCTGGGATTCTGATTGGCTGTTGGTTCTCGGGCTGTGATTGGTGGTTAGGGCTGGGATTCTGATTGGCTGTTGGTTCTCCGGCTCTGATTGGTGGGTAGGGCTGGGATTCTGATTGGCTGTTGGTTCTCGGGCTGTGATTGGTGGTTAGGGCTGGGATTCTGATAGGCTGTTGGTTCTCGGGCTGTGATTGGTGGTTAGGGCGGGTAGGGCTGGGATTCTGATTGACTGTTGGTTCTCGGGCTCTGATTGGTGGGTAGGGCTGGGATTCTGATTGGCTGTTGGTTCTCGGGCTCTGATTGGTGGGTAGGGCTGGGATTCTGACTGGCTGTTGGTTCTCGGGCTCTGATTGGTGGGTTGGGCTGGGTTTCTGACTGGCTGTTGGTTCTCGGGCTCTGATTGTTGGGTAGGGCTGGGATTCTGACTGGCTGTTGGTTCTCGGGCTCTGATTGGTGGGTAGGGCTGGGATTCTGACTGGCTGTTGGTTCTCGGGCTCTGATTGGTGGGTAGGGCTGGGATTCTGACTGGCTGTTGGTTCTCGGGCTCTGATTGGTGGGTAGGGCTGGGATTCTGACTGGCTGTTGGTTCTCGGGCTCTGATTGGTGGGTAGGGCTGGGATTCTGATTGGCTGTTGGTTCTCGGGCTCTGATTGGTGGGTAGGGCTGGGATTCTGATTGGCTGTTGGTTCTCGGGCTGTGATTGGTGGGTAGGGCTGGGATTCTGACTGGCTGTTGGTTCTCGGGCTGTGATTGGTGGGTAGGGCTGGGATTCTGACTGGCTGTTGGTTCTCGGGCTCCGATTGGTGGGTAGGGCTGGGATTCTGACTGGCTGTTGGTTCTCGGGCTCCGATTGGTGGGTAGGGCTGGGATTCTGACTGGCTGTTGGTTCTCGGGCTCCGATTGGTGGGTAGGGCTGGGATTCTGACTGGCTGTTGGTTCTCGGGCTCCGATTGGTGGGTAGGGCTGGGATTCTGACTGGCTGTTGGTTCTCGGGCTCCGATTGGTGGGTAGGGCTGGGATTCTGACTGGCTGTTGGTTCTCGGGCTCTGATTGGTGGGTAGGGCTGGGATTCTGATTGGCTGTTGGTTCTCGGGCTCTGATTGGTGGGTAGGGCTGGGATTCTGACTGGCTGTTGGTTCTCGGGCTCTGATTGGTGGGTAGGGCTGGGATTCTGACTGGCGGTTGGTTCTCGGGCTCTGATTGGTGGGTAGGGCTGGGATTCTGATTGGCTGTTGGTTCTCGGGCTCTGATTGGTGGTAAGGGCGGGTAGGGCTGGGATTCTGATTGGCTGTGGGTTCTCGGGCTCTGATTGGTGGGTAGGGCTGGGACTCTGACTGGCTGTTGGTTCTCGGGCTCTGATTGGTGGGTAGGGCTGGGTTTCTGACTGGCTGTTGGTTCTCGGGCTCTGATTGGTGGGTAGGGCTGGGATTCTGACTGGCTGTTGGTTCTCGGGCTCTGATTGGTGGGTAGGGCTGGGATTCTGACTGGCGGTTGGTTCTCGGGCTCTGATTGGTGGGTAGGGCTGGGATTCTGATTGGCTGTTGGTTCTCGGGCTGTGATTGGTGGGTAGGGCTGGGATTCTGACTGGCTGTTGGTTCTCGGGCTCCGATTGGTGGGTAGGGCTGGGATTCTGATTGGCTGTTGGTTCTCGGGCTGTGATTGGTGGTTAGGGCTGGGATTCTGATTGGCTGTTGGTTCTCCGGCTCTGATTGGTGGGTAGGGCTGGGATTCTGATTGGCTGTTGGTTCTCGGGCTGTGATTGGTGGTTAGGGCTGGGATTCTGATAGGCTGTTGGTTCTCGGGCTGTGATTGGTGGTTAGGGCGGGTAGGGCTGGGATTCTGATTGACTGTTGGTTCTCGGGCTCTGATTGGTGGGTAGGGCTGGGATTCTGATTGGCTGTTGGTTCTCGGGCTCTGATTGGTGGGTAGGGCTGGGATTCTGACTGGCTGTTGGTTCTCGGGCTCTGATTGGTGGGTTGGGCTGGGTTTCTGACTGGCTGTTGGTTCTCGGGCTCTGATTGTTGGGTAGGGCTGGGATTCTGACTGGCTGTTGGTTCTCGGGCTCTGATTGGTGGGTAGGGCTGGGATTCTGACTGGCTGTTGGTTCTCGGGCTCTGATTGGTGGGTAGGGCTGGGATTCTGACTGGCTGTTGGTTCTCGGGCTCTGATTGGTGGGTAGGGCTGGGATTCTGACTGGCTGTTGGTTCTCGGGCTCTGATTGGTGGGTAGGGCTGGGATTCTGATTGGCTGTTGGTTCTCGGGCTCTGATTGGTGGGTAGGGCTGGGATTCTGATTGGCTGTTGGTTCTCGGGCTGTGATTGGTGGGTAGGGCTGGGATTCTGACTGGCTGTTGGTTCTCGGGCTGTGATTGGTGGGTAGGGCTGGGATTCTGACTGGCTGTTGGTTCTCGGGCTCCGATTGGTGGGTAGGGCTGGGATTCTGACTGGCTGTTGTTTCTCGGGCTCCGATTGGTGGGTAGGGCTGGGATTCTGACTGGCTGTTGTTTCTCGGGCTCCGATTGGTGGGTAGGGCTGGGATTCTGACTGGCTGTTGGTTCTCGGGCTCCGATTGGTGGGTAGGGCTGGGATTCTGACTGGCTGTTGGTTCTCGGGCTCCGATTGGTGGGTAGGGCTGGGATTCTGATTGGCTGTTGGATCTCGAGCTCCGATTGGTGGGTAGGGCTGGGATTCTGATTGGATTGGTGGGTAGGGCTGGGATTCTGATTGGCTGTTGGTTCTCGAGCTCTGATTGGTGGGTAGGGCTGGGATTCTGATTGGATGTTGGTTCTCGGGCTCTGATTGGTGGGTAGGGCTGGGATTCTGATTGGCTGTTGGTTCTCGGGCTCTGATTGCTGGGTAGGGCTGGGATTCTGATTGGCTGTTGGTTCTCGGGCTCTGATTGGTGGGTAGGGCTGGGATTCTGATTGGCTGTTGGTTCTCGGGCTCTGATTGGTGGTTAGGGCTGGGATTCTGATTGGCTGTTGGTTCTCGGGCTCTGATTGGTGGGTAGGGCTGGGATTCTGATTGGCTGTTGGTTCTCGTTCTCTGATTGGTGGTTAGGGCTGGGATTCTGATTGCCTGTTGGTTCTCGGGCTCTGATTGGTGGGTAGTGCTGGGATTCTGACTGGCTGTTGGTTCTCGGGCTCTGATTGGTTGTTAGGTCTGGGATTCTGACTGGCTGTTGGTTCTCGGGCTCTGATTGGTGGTTAGGGCTGGGATTCTGACTGGCTGTTGGTTCTCGGGCTCTGATTGGTGGTTAGGGCTGGGATTCTGACTGGCTGTTGGTTCTCGGGCTCTGATTGGTGGTTAGGGCTGGGATTCTGACTGGCTGTTGGTTCTCGGCTCTGATTGGTGGGTAGGGCTGGGATTCTGATTGGCTGTTGGTTCTGGGGCTCTGATTAAGGGTAGGGCTCGGATTCTGATTGGCTGTCGGTTCTCGGGCTGTGATTGGTGGTTAGGGCTGGGATTCTGACAGGCTGTTGGTTCTCGGGCTCTGATTGGTGGGTAGGGCTGGGATTCTGATTGGCTGTTGGTTCTCGGGCTCTGATTGGTGGGTAGGGATGGGATTCTGATTGGCTGTTGGTTCTCGGGCTCTGATTGGTAGGTAGGGCTGGTATTCTGATTGGCTGTTGATTCTCGGGCTCTGATTGGTGGTTAGGGCTGGGATTCTGATTGGCTGTTAGTTCTCGGGCTCTGATTGGTGGTTAGGGCGGGTAGGGCTGGGATTCTGACTGGCAGTTGGTTCTCGGGCTCTGATTGGTGGGTAGGGCTGGGATTCTGACTGGCTGTTGGTTCTCGGGCTCTAATTGGTGGTTAGGGCTGGGATTCTGACTGGCTGTTGGTTCTCGGGCTCTGATTGGTGGTTAGGGCTGGGATTCTGACTGGCTGTTGGTTCTCGGGCTCTGATTGGTGGGTAGGGCTGGGATTCTGACTGGCTGTTGGTTCTCGGGCTCTGATTGGTGGGTAGGGCTGGGATTCTGATTGGCTGTTGGTTCTCGGGCTGTGATTGGTGGGTAGGGCTGGGATTCTGACTGGCTGTTGGTTCTCGGGCTCTGATTGGTGGGTAGGGCTGTGATTCTGACTGGCTGTTGGTTCTCGGGTTCCGGTTGGTGGGTAGGGCTCGGATTCTGACTGGCTGTTGGTTCTCGGGCTCTGATTGGTGGGTAGGGCTGTTGTTCTGACTGGCTGTTGGTTCTCGGGCTCCGATTGGTGGGTAGGGCTGTGATTCTGACTGGCTGTTGGTTCTCGGGCTCCGATAGGTGGGTAGGGCTGGGATTCTGACTGGCTGTTGGTTCTCGGGCTGTGATTGGTTGGTAGGGGATTGGTGGTTAGGGCTGGGATTCTGACTGGCTGTTGGTTCCCGGGCTCTAATTGATGGTTAGGGCTGGGATTCTGACTGGCTGTTGGTTCCCGGGCTCCGATTGGTGGGTAGGGCTGGGATTCTGACTGGCTGTTGGTTCTCGGGCTCCGATTGGTGGGTAGGGCTGGGATTATGATTGGCTGTTGGTTCTCGGGCTCCGATTGGTGGTTAGGGATGGGATTATGATTGGCTGTTGGTTCTCGGGCTCCGAGTGGTGGTTAGGGATGGGATTATGATTGGCTGTTGGTTCTCGGGCTCCGATTGGTGGTTAGGGCTGGGATTCTGATTGACTGCTGGTTCTCGGGCTCCGATTGGTGGTTAGGGCTGGGATTCTGATTGGCTGTTGGTTCTCGGGCTCCGATTGGTGGTTAGGGCTGGGATTCTGACTGGCTGTTGGTTCTCGGGCTCCGATTGGTGGTTAGGGCTGGGATTCTGACTGGCTGTTGGTTCTCGGGCTCCGATTGGTGGTTAGGGCTGGGATTCTGATTGGCTGTTGGTTCTCGGGCTCCGATTGGTGGTTAGGGCTGGGATTCTGATTGGCTGTTGGTTCTCGGTGTCCGATTGGTGGTTAGGGCTGGAATTCTGATTGGCTGTTGGTTCTCGGGCTCCGATTGGTGGTTAGGGCTGGAATTCTGATTGGCTGTTGGTTCTCGGGCTGTGATTGGTGGGTAGGGCTGGGATTCTGATTGGCTGTTGGTTCTCGGGCTCTGATTGGTGGGTTCTCGGGCGGTGATTGGTGGGTAGGGCTGGGATTCTGACTGGCTGTTGGTTCTCGCGCTGTGATTGGTGGGTAGGGCTGGGATTCTGACTGGCTGTTGGTTCTCGGGCTGTGATTGGTGGTTAGGGCTGGGATTCTGACTGGCTGTTGGTTCTCGGGCTGTGATTGGTGGTTAGGGCTGGGATTCTGACTGGCTGTTGGTTCTCGGGCTGTGATTGGTGGTTAGGGCTGGGATTCTGATTGGCTGTTGGTTCTCGGGCTCTGATTGGTGGGTAGGGCTGGGATTCTGATTGGCTGTTGGTTCTCGGGCTCTGATTGGTGGGTAGGGCTGGGATTCTGATTGGCTGTTGGTTCTCGGGCTCTGATTGGTGGGTAGGGCTGGGATTCTGATATGCTGTTGGTTCTCGGGCTCTGATTGGTGGGTAGGGCTGGGATTCTGACTGGCTTTTGGTTCTCGGGCTCTGATTGATGGTTAGGGCTGGGATTCTGATTGGCTGCTGGTTCTCGGGCTCCAATTGGTGGTTAGGGCTGGGATTCTGATTGGCTGTTGGTTCTCCGGCTCCGATTGGTGGTTAGGGCTGGGATTCTGACTGGCTGTTGGTTCTCGGGCTCCGATTGGTGGTTAGGGCTGGGATTCTGACTGGCTGTTGGTTCTCGGGCTCCGATTGGTGGTTAGGGCTGGGATTCTGATTGGCTGTTGGTTCTCGGGCTCTGATTGGTGGGTAGGGCTGGGATTCTGATTGGCTGTTGGTTCTCGGGCTCTGATTGGTGGGTAGGGCTGGGATTCGGATTGGCTGTTGGTTCTCGGGCTCTGATTGGTGGGTACAGCTGGGATTCTGATTGGCTGTTGGTTCTCGGGCTCTGATTGGTGGTTAGGGCTGGGATTCTGATTGGCTGTTAGTTCTCGGGCTCTGATTGGTGGGTAGGGCTGGGATTCTGACTGGCTGTTGGTTCTCGGGCTGTGATGGGTGGGTAGGGCTGGGATTCTGACTGGCTGTTGGTTCTCGGGCTCTGATTGGTGGGTAGGGCTGGGATTCTGATTGGCTGTTGGTTCTCGGGCTCTGATTGGTGGTTAGGGCTGGGATTCTGACTGGCTGTTGGTTCTCGGGCTCTGATTGGTGGGTAGGGCTGGGATTCTGACTGGCTGTTGGTTCTCGGGCTGTGATGGGTGGGTAGGGCTGGGATTCTGATTGGCTTTTGGTTCTCGGGCTGTGATTGGTGGTTAGGGCTGGGATTCAGATTGGCTGTTGGTTCTCGGGCTCTGATTGGTGGGTAGGGCTGGGATTCTGATTGGCTGTTGGTTCTCGGGCTGTGATTGGTGGTTAGGGCTGGGATTCTGATTGGCTGTTGGTTCTCGGTCTGTGATTGGTGGTTAGGGCGGGTAGGGCTGGGATTCTGATTGGCTGTTGGTTCTCGGGCTGTGATTGGTGGGTAGGGCTGGGATTCTGATTGGCTGTTGTTTCTCGGGCTCTGATTGGTGGGTAGGGCTGGGATTCTGATTGGCTGTTGGTTCTCGGGCTCTGATTGGTGGGTAGGGCTGGGATTCTGATTGGCTGTTGGTTCTCGGGCTCTGATTGGTGGGTAGGGCTGGGATTCTGACTGGATGTTGGTTCTCGGGCTCTGATTGGTGGGTAGGGCTGGGATTCTGACTGGCTGTTGGTTCTCGGGCTGTGATTGGTGGTTAGGGCTGGGATTCTGACTGGCTGTTGCTTCTCGGGCTCTAAATGGTGTGTAGGGCTGGGATTCTGATTGGCTGTTGGTTCTCGGGCTGTGATTGGTGGGTAGGGCTGGGATTCTGATTGGCTGTTGGTTCTCGGGCTGTGATTGGTGGTTAGGGCTGGGATTCTGATTGGCTGTTGGTTCTCGGGCTGTGATTGGTGGGTAGGGCTGGGATTCTGACTGGCTGTTGGTTCTCGGGCTCTGATTGGTGGTTAGGGCTTGGATTCTGACTGGCTGTTGGTTCTCGGGCTGTGATTGGTGGGTAGGGCTGGGATTCTGATTGGCTGTTGGTTCTCGGGCTGTGATTGGTGGGTAGGGCTGGGATTCTGACTGGCTGTTGGTTCGCGGGCTGTGATTGGTGGGTAGGGCTGGGATTCTGATTGGCTGTTGGTTCTCGGGCTCTGATTGGTGGGTAGGGCTGGGATTCTGATTGGCTGTTAGTTCTCGGGCTCTGATTGGTGGGTAGGGCTGGGATTCTGATTGGCTGTTGGTTCTCAGGCTGTGATTGGTGGGAAGGGCTGGGATTCTGATTGGCTGTTGGTTCTCGGGCTCTGATTGGTGGGTCGGGCTGGGATTCTGATTGGCTGTTGGTTCTCGGGCTCTGATTGGTGGGTCGGGCTGGGATTCTGATTGTCTGTTGGTTCTCGGGCTGTGATTGATGGGTAGGGCTGGGATTCTGACTGGCTATTGGTTCTCGTGCTCTGATTGGTGGGTAGGGCTGGGATTCTGATTGGCTGTTGGTTCTCGGGCTGTGATTGGTGGGTAGGGCTTGGATTCTGATTGGCTGTTGGTTCTCGGGCTCTGATTGGTAGGTAGGGCTGGGATTCTGACTGGCTGTTGGTTCTCGGGCTCTGATTGGTGGGTAGGGCTGGGATTCTGACTGGCTGTTGGTTCTCGGGCTGTGATTGGTGGGTAGGGCTGGGATTCTGACTGGCTGTTGGTTCTCGGGCTCTGATTGGTGGGTAGGGCTGGGATTCTGACGGGCTGTTGGTTCTCGGGCTGTGTTTGGTTGATAGGGCTGGGATTCTGACTGGCTGTTGGTTCTCGGGCTCTGATTGGTGGGTAGGGCTGGGATTCTGACTGGCTGTTGGTTTTCGGGCTCTGATTGGTGGGTAGGGCTGGGATTCTGACTGGCTGTTGGTTCTCGGGCTCTGATTGGTGGGTAGGGCTAGGATTCTGACTGGCTGTTGGTTCTCGGGCTCTGATTGGTGGGTAGGGCTGGGATTCTGACTGGCTGTTGGTTCTCGGGCTGTGATTGGTGGGTAGGGCTGGGTTTCTGACTGGCTGTTGGTTCTCGGGCTGTGATTGGTGGGTAGGGCTGGGATTCTGACTGGCTGTTGGTTCTCGTGCTGTGATTGGTGGGTAGGGCTGGGATTCTGACTGGCTGTTGGTTCTCGGGCTCTGATTGGTGGGTAGGGCTGGGATTCTGATTGGCTGTTGGTTCTCGGGCTCTGATTGGCGGTTAGGGCGGGTAGGGCTGGGATTCTGATTGGCTGTTGGTTCTCGGGCTCTGATTGGTGGGTAGGGCTGGGATTCTGACTGGCTGTTGGTTCTCGGGCTCTGATTGGTGGGTAGGGCTGGGATTCCGACTGGCTGTTGGTTCTCGGGCTCTGATTGGTCGGTAGGGCTGGGATTCTGACTGGCTGTTGGTTCTTGGGCTCTGATTGGTGGGTAGGGCTGGGATTCTGACTGGCTGTTGGTTCTCGGGTTCTGATTGGTGGTTAGGGCGGGTAGGGCTGGGATTCTGACTGGCTGTTGGTTCTCGGGCTCTGATTGGTGGGTAGGGCTAGGATTCTGACTGGCTGTTGGTTCTCGGGCTGTGATTGGTGGGTAGGGCTGGGATTCTGACTGGCTGTTGGTTCTCGGGCTGTGATTGGTGGGTAGGGCTGGGATTCTGACTGGCTGTTGGTTCTCGTGCTGTGATTGGTGGGTAGGGCTGGGATTCTGACTGGCTGTTGGTTCTCGGGCTCTGATTGGTGGGTAGGGCTGGGATTCTGATTGGCTGTTGGTTCTCGGGCTCTGATTGGCGGTTAGGGCGGGTAGGGCTGGGATTCTGATTGGCTGTTGGTTCTCGGGCTCTGATTGGTGGGTAGGGCTGGGATTCTGACTGGCTGTTGGTTCTCGGGCTCTGATTGGTGGGTAGGGCTGGGATTCTGACTGGCTGTTGGTTCTCGGGCTCTGATTGGTCGGTAGGGCTGGGATTCTGACTGGCTGTTGGTTCTTGGGCTCTGATTGGTGGGTAGGGCTGGGATTCTGACTGGCTGTTGGTTCTCGGGCTCTGATTGGTGGTTAGGGCGGGTAGGGCTGGGATTCTGACTGGCTGTTGGTTCTCGGGCTCTGATTGGTGGGTAGGGCTGGGATTCTGATTGGCTGTTGGTTCTCGGGCTCTGATTGGTGGTAAGGGCGGGTAGGGCTGGGATTCTGATTGGCTGTGGGTTCTCGGGCTCTGATTGGTGGGTAGGGCTGGGACTCTGACTGGCTGTTGGTTCTCGGGCTCTGATTGGTGGGTAGGGCTGGGTTTCTGACTGGCTGTTGGTTCTCGGGCTCTGATTGGTGGGTAGGGCTGGGATTCTGACTGGCTGTTGGTTCTCGGGCTCTGATTGGTGGGTAGGGCTGGGATTCTGACTGGCGGTTGGTTCTCGGGCTCTGATTGGTGGGTAGGGCTGGGATTCTGATTGGCTGTTGGTTCTCGGGCTGTGATTGGTGGGTAGGGCTGGGATTCTGACTGGCTGTTGGTTCTCGGGCTCCGATTGGTGGGTAGGGCTGGGATTCTGATTGGCTGTTGGTTCTCGGGCTGTGATTGGTGGTTAGGGCTGGGATTCTGATTGGCTGTTGGTTCTCCGGCTCTGATTGGTGGGTAGAGCTGGGATTCTGATTGGCTGTTGGTTCTCGGGCTGTGATTGGTGGTTAGGGCTGGGATTCTGATAGGCTGTTGGTTCTCGGGCTGTGATTGGTGGTTAGGGCGGGTAGGGCTGGGATTCTGATTGACTGTTGGTTCTCGGGCTCTGATTGGTGGGTAGGGCTGGGATTCTGATTGGCTGTTGGTTCTCGGGCTCTGATTGGTGGGTAGGGCTGGGATTCTGACTGGCTGTTGGTTCTCGGGCTCTGATTGGTGGGTTGGGCTGGGTTTCTGACTGGCTGTTGGTTCTCGGGCTCTGATTGTTGGGTAGGGCTGGGATTCTGACTGGCTGTTGGTTCTCGGGCTCTGATTGGTGGGTAGGGCTGGGATTCTGACTGGCTGTTGGTTCTCGGGCTCTGATTGGTGGGTAGGGCTGGGATTCTGACTGGCTGTTGGTTCTCGGGCTCTGATTGGTGGGTAGGGCTGGGATTCTGACTGGCTGTTGGTTCTCGGGCTCTGATTGGTGGGTAGGGCTGGGATTCTGATTGGCTGTTGGTTCTCGGGCTCTGATTGGTGGGTAGGGCTGGGATTCTGATTGGCTGTTGGTTCTCGGGCTGTGATTGGTGGGTAGGGCTGGGATTCTGACTGGCTGTTGGTTCTCGGGCTGTGATTGGTGGGTAGGGCTGGGATTCTGACTGGCTGTTGGTTCTCGGGCTCCGATTGGTGGGTAGGGCTGGGATTCTGACTGGCTGTTGGTTCTCGGGCTCCGATTGGTGGGTAGGGCTGGGATTCTGACTGGCTGTTGGTTCTCGGGCTCCGATTGGTGGGTAGGGCTGGGATTCTGACTGGCTGTTGGTTCTCGGGATCCGATTGGTGGGTAGGGCTGGGATTCTGACTGGCTGTTGGTTCTCGGGCTCCGATTGGTGGGTAGGGCTGGGATTCTGATTGGCTGTTGGATCTCGAGCTCCGATTGGTGGGTAGGGCTGGGATTCTGATTGGATTGGTGGGTAGGGCTGGGATTCTGATTGGCTGTTGGTTCTCGAGCTCTGATTGGTGGGTAGGGCTGGGATTCTGATTGGATGTTGGTTCTCGGGCTCTGATTGGTGGGTAGGGCTGGGATTCTGATTGGCTGTTGGTTCTCGGGCTCTGATTGCTGGGTAGGGCTGGGATTCTGATTGGATGTTGGTTCTCGGGCTCTGATTGGTGGGTAGGGCTGGGATTCTGATTGGCTGTTGGTTCTCGGGCTCTGATTGGTGGGTAGGGCTGGGATTCTGATTGGCTGTTGGTTCTCGGGCTCTGATTGGTGGTTAGGGCTGGGATTCTGATTGGCTGTTGGTTCTCGGGCTCTGATTGGTGGGTAGGGCTGGGATTCTGATTGGCTGTTGGTTCTCGTTCTCTGATTGGTGGTTAGGGCTGGGATTCTGATTGCCTGTTGGTTCTCGGGCTCTGATTGGTGGGTAGTGCTGGGATTCTGACTGGCTGTTGGTTCTCGGGCTCTGATTGGTGGTTAGGTCTGGGATTCTGACTGGCTGTTGGTTCTCGGGCTCTGATTGGTGGTTAGGGCTGGGATTCTGACTGGCTGTTGGTTCTCGGGCTCTGATTGGTGGTTAGGGCTGGGATTCTGACTGGCTGTTGGTTCTCGGGCTCTGATTGGTGGTTAGGGCTGGGATTCTGACTGGCTGTTGGTTCTCGGCTCTGATTGGTGGGTAGGGCTGGGATTCTGATTGGCTGTTGGTTCTGGGGCTCTGATTAAGGGTAGGGCTGGGATTCTGATTGGCTGTCGGTTCTCGGGCTGTGATTGGTGGTTAGGGCTGGGATTCTGACAGGCTGTTGGTTCTCGGGCTCTGATTGGTGGGTAGGGCTGGGATTCTGATTGGCTGTTGGTTCTCGGGCTCTGATTGGTGGGTAGAGATGGGATTCTGATTGGCTGTTGGTTCTCGGGCTCTGATTGGTGGGTAGGGCTGGTATTCTGATTGGCTGTTGATTCTCGGGCTCTGATTGGTGGTTAGGGCTGGGATTCTGATTGGCTGTTAGTTCTCGGGCTCTGATTGGTGGTTAGGGCGGGTAGGGCTGGGATTCTGACTGGCAGTTGGTTCTCGGGCTCTGATTGGTGGGTAGGGCTGGGATTCTGACTGGCTGTTGGTTCTCGGGCTCTAATTGGTGGTTAGGGCTGGGATTCTGACTGGCTGTTGGTTCTCGGGCTCTGATTGGTGGTTAGGGCTGGGATTCTGACTGGCTGTTGGTTCTCGGGCTCTGATTGGTGGGTAGGGCTGGGATTCTGACTGGCTGTTGGTTCTCGGGCTCTGATTGGTGGGTAGGGCTGGGATTCTGATTGGCTGTTGGTTCTCGGGCTGTGATTGGTGGGTAGGGCTTGGATTCTGACTGGCTGTTGGTTCTCGGGCTCTGATTGGTGGGTAGGGCTGTGATTCTGACTGGCTGTTGGTTCTCGGGTTCCGATTGGTGGGTAGGGCTCGGATTCTGACTGGCTGTTGGTTCTCGGGCTCTGATTGGTGGGTAGGGCTGTGATTCTGACTGGCTGTTGGTTCTCGGGCTCCGATTGGTGGGTAGGGCTGTGATTCTGACTGGCTGTTGGTTCTCGGGCTCCGATAGGTGGGTAGGGCTGGGATTCTGACTGGCTGTTGGTTCTCGGGCTGTGATTGGTTGGTAGGGGATTGGTGGTTAGGGCTGGGATTCTGACTGGCTGTTGGTTCCCGGGCTCTAATTGATGGTTAGGGCTGGGATTCTGACTGGCTGTTGGTTCCCGGGCTCCGATTGGTGGGTAGGGCTGGGATTCTGACTGGCTGTTGGTTCTCGGGCTCCGATTGGTGGGTAGGGCTGGGATTATGATTGGCTGTTGGTTCTCGGGCTCCGAGTGGTGGTTAGGGATGGGATTATGATTGGCTGTTGGTTCTCGGGCTCCGATTGGTGGTTAGGGCTGGGATTCTGATTGACTGCTGGTTCTCGGGCTCCGATTGGTGGTTAGGGCTGGGATTCTGATTGGCTGTTGGTTCTCGGGCTCCGATTGGTGGTTAGGGCTGGGATTCTGACTGGCTGTTGGTTCTCGGGCTCCGATTGGTGGTTAGGGCTGGGATTCTGACTGGCTGTTGGTTCTCGGGCTCCGATTGGTGGTTAGGGCTGGGATTCTGACTGGCTGTTGGTTCTCGGGCTCCGATTGGTGGTTAGGGCTGGGATTCTGACTGGCTGTTGGTTCTCGGGCTCCGATTGGTGGTTAGGGCTGGAATTCTGATTGGCTGTTGGTTCTCGGGCTCCGATTGGTGGTTAGGGCTGGAATTCTGATTGGCTGTTGGTTCTCGGGCTCCGATTGGTGGTTAGGGCTGGAATTCTGATTGGCTGTTGGTTCTCGGGCTCCGATTGGTGGTTAGGGCTGGAATTCTGATTGGCTGTTGGTTCTCGGGCTGTGATTGGTGGGTAGGGCTGGGATTCTGATTGGCTGTTGGTTCTCGGGCTGTGATTGGTGGGTAGGGCTGGGATTCTGATTCTGATTGGCTGTTGGTTCCCTGGCTGTGATTGGTGGTTAGGGCGGGTAGGGCTGGGATTCTGATTGGCTGTTGGTTCTCGGGCTGTGATTGGTGGGTAGGGCTGGTATTCTGATTGGCTGTTGGTTCTCGGGCTGTGATTGGTGGGTAGGGCTGGGATTCTGACTGGCTGTTGGTTCTCGGGCTCTGATTGGTGGGTAGGGCTGGGATTCTGATTGGCTGTTGGTTCTCGGGCTCTGATTGGTGGGTAGGGCTGGGATTCTGACTGGCTGTTGGTTCTCGTGCTCTGATTGGTGGGTAGGGCTGGGATTCTGACTGGCTGTTGGTTCTCGGGCTCTGATTGGTGGTTAGGGCTGGGATTCTGACTGGCTGTTGGTTCTCGGGCTGTGATTGGTGGTTAGGGCTGGGATTCTGATTGGCTGTTGGTTCTCGGGCTCTGATTGATGGGTAGGGCTGGGATTCTGATTGGCTGTTGGTTCTCGGGCTCTGATTGGTGGGTAGGGCAAGGATTCTGATTGGCTGTTGGTTCTCGGGCTCTGATTGGTGGGTTCTCGGGCGGTGATTGGTGGGTAGGGCTGGGATTCTGACTGGCTGTTGGTTCTCGCGCTGTGATTGGTGGGTAGGGCTGGGATTCTGACTGGCTGTTGGTTCTCGGGCTGTGATTGGTGGTTAGGGCTGGGATTCTGACTGGCTGTTGGTTCTCGGGCTGTGATTGGTGGTTAGGGCTGGGATTCTGACTGGCTGTTGGTTCTCGGGCTGTAATTGGTGGTTAGGGCTGGGATTCTGATTGGCTGTTGGTTCTCGGGCTCTGATTGGTGGGTAGGGCTGGGATTCTGATTGGCTGTTGGTTCTCGGGCTCTGATTGGTGGGTAGGGCTGGGATTCTGATTGGCTGTTGGTTCTCGGGCTCTGATTGGTGGGTAGGGCTGGGATTCTGATATGCTGTTGGTTCTCGGGCTCTGATTGGTGGGTAGGGCTGGGATTCTGACTGGCTTTTGGTTCTCGGGCTCTGATTGATGGTTAGGGCTGGGATTCTGATTGGCTGCTGGTTCTCGGGCTCCAATTGGTGGTTAGGGCTGGGATTCTGATTGGCTGTTGGTTCTCCGGCTCCGATTGGTGGTTAGGGCTGGGATTCTGACTGGCTGTTGGTTCTCGGGCTCCGATTGGTGGTTAGGGCTGGGATTCTGACTGGCTGTTGGTTCTCGGGCTCCGATTGGTGGTTAGGGCTGGGATTCTGATTGGCTGTTGGTTCTCGGGCTCCGATTGGTGGTTAGGGCTGGGATTCTGATTGGCTGTTGGTTCTCGGGCTCCGATTGGTGGTTAGGGCTGGAATTCTGATTGGCTGTTGGTTCTCGGGCTGTGATTGGTGGGTAGGGCTGGGATTCTGATTGGCTGTTGGTTCTCGGGCTGTGATTGGTGGGTAGGGCTGGGATTCTGATTCTGATTGGCTGTTGGTTCTCGGGCTGTGATTGGTGGTTAGGGCGGGTAGGGCTGGGATTCTGATTGGCTGTTTTTTCTCGGGCTGTGATTGGTGGGTAGGGCTGGTATTCTGATTGGCTGTTGGTTCTCGGGCTCTGATTGGTGGGTAGGGCTGGGATTCTGACTGGCTGTTGGTTCTCGGGCTCTGATTGGTGGGTAGGGCTGGGATTCTGATTGGCTGTTGGTTCTCGGGCTCTGATTGGTGGGTAGGGCTGGGATTCTGACTGGCTGTTGGTTCTCGTGCTCTGATTGGTGGGTAGGGCTGGGATTCTGACTGGCTGTTGGTTCTCGGGCTCTGATTGGTGGTTAGGGCTGGGATTCTGACTGGCTGTTGGTTCTCGGGCTGTGATTGGTGGTTAGGGCTGGGATTCTGATTGGCTGTTGGTTCTCGGGCTCTGATTGGTGGGTAGGGCTGGGATTCTGATTGGCTGTTGGTTCTCGGGCTCTGATTGGTGGGTAGGGCTGGGATTCTGATTGGCTGTTGGTTCTCGGGCTCTGATTGGTGGGTAGGGCTGGGATTCTGATATGCTGTTGGTTCTCGGGCTCTGATTGGTGGGTAGGGCTGGGATTCTGACTGGCTTTTGGTTCTCGGGCTCTGATTGATGGTTAGGGCTGGGATTCTGATTGGCTGCTGGTTCTCGGGCTCCAATTGGTGGTTAGGGCTGGGATTCTGATTGGCTGTTGGTTCTCCGGCTCCGATTGGTGGTTAGGGCTGGGATTCTGACTGGCTGTTGGTTCTCGGGCTCCGATTGGTGGTTAGGGCTGGGATTCTGACTAGCTGTTGGTTCTCGGGCTCCGATTGGTGGTTAGGGCTGGGATTCTGATTGGCTGTTGGTTCTCGGGCTCCGATTGGTGGTTAGGGCTGGGATTCTGATTGGCTGTTGGTTCTCGGGCTCCGATTGGTGGTTAGGGCTGGAATTCTGATTGGCTGTTGGTTCTCGGGCTGTGATTGGTGGGTAGGGCTGGGATTCTGATTGGCTGTTGGTTCTCGGGCTGTGATTGGTGGGTAGGGCTGGGATTCTGATTCTGATTGGCTGTTGGTTCTCGGGCTGTGATTGGTGGTTAGGGCGGGTAGGGCTGGGATTCTGATTGGCTGTTGGTTCTCGGGCTGTGATTGGTGGGTAGGGCTGGTATTCTGATTGGCTGTTGGTTCTCGGGCTGTGATTGTTGGGTAGGGCTGGGATTCTGACTGGCTGTTGGTTCTCGGGCTCTGATTGGTGGGTAGGGCTGGGATTCTGATTGGCTGTTGGTTCTCGGGCTCTGATTGGTGGGTAGGGCTGGGATTCTGACTGGCTGTTGGTTCTCGTGCTCTGATTGGTGGGTAGGGCTGGGATTCTGACTGGCTGTTGGTTCTCGGGCTCTGATTGGTGGTTAGGGCTGGGATTCTGACTGGCTGTTGGTTCTCGGGCTGTGATTGGTGGTTAGGGCTGGGATTCTGATTGGCTGTTGGTTCTCGGGCTCTGATTGATGGGTAGGGCTGGGATTCTGATTGGCTGTTGGTTCTCGGGCTCTGATTGGTGGGTAGGGCAAGGATTCTGATTGGCTGTTGGTTCTCGGGCTCTGATTGGTGGGTTCTCGGGCGGTGATTGGTGGGTAGGGCTGGGATTCTGACTGGCTGTTGGTTCTCGCGCTGTGATTGGTGGGTAGGGCTGGGATTCTGACTGGCTGTTGGTTCTCGGGCTGTGATTGGTGGTTAGGGCTGGGATTCTGACTGGCTGTTGGTTCTCGGGCTGTGATTGGTGGTTAGGGCTGGGATTCTGACTGGCTGTTGGTTCTCGGGCTGTGATTGGTGGTTAGGGCTGGGATTCTGACTGGCTGTTGGTTCTCGGGCTCTGATTGGTGGGTAGGGCTGGGATTCTGACTGGCTGTTGGTTCTCGGGCTCTGATTGGTGGGTAGGGCTGGGATTCTGATTGGCTGTTGGTTCTCGGGCTCTGATTGGTGGGTAGGGCTGGGATTCTGATTGGCTGTTGGTTCTCGGGCTCTGATTGGTGGGTAGGGCTGGGATTCTGACTGGCTTTTGGTTCTCGGGCTCTGATTGATGGTTAGGGCTGGGATTCTGACTGGCTGTTGGTTCTCGGGCTCTGATTGGTGGGTAGGGCTGGGATTCTGACTGGCTGTTGGTTCTCGGGCTCTGATTGGTGGGTAGGGCTGGGATTCTGACTGGCTGTTGGTTCTCGGGCTCTGATTGGTGGTTAGGGCTGGGATTCTGACTGGCTGTTGGTTCTCGGGCTCTGATTGGTGGATAGGGCTGGGATTCTGACTGGCTGTTGGTTCTCGGGCTCTGATTGGTGGGTAGGCCTGAGATTCTGACTGGCTGTTGGTTCTCGGGCTCTGATTGGTGGTTAGGGCGGGTAGGGCTGGGATTCTGATTGGCTGTTGGTTCTCGGGCTCTGATTGGTGGGTAGGGCTGGGATTCTGATTGGCTGTTGGTTCTCGGGCTCTGATTGGTGGGTAGGGCTGGGATTCTGATTGGCTGTTGGTTCTCGGGCTCTGATTGGTGGGTAGGGCTGGGATTCTGATTGGCTGTTGGTTCTCGGGCTCTGATTGGTGGGTAGGGCTGGGATTCTGATTGGCTGTTGGTTTTCGGGCTCTGATTGGTGGTTAGGGCAGGGATTCTGACTGGCTGTTGGTTCTCGGGCTCTGATTGGTGGTTAGGGCTGGGATTCTGACTGGCTGTTGGTTCTCGGGCTCTGATTGGTGGTTAGGGCTGGGATTCCGACTGTCTGTTGGTTCTCGGGCTCTGATTGGTGGGTAGGGCTGGGATTCCGACTGGCTATTGTTTCTCGGGCTCTGATTGGTGGGTAGGGCTGGGATTCTGACTGGCTGTTGGTTCTCGGGCTCTGATTGGTGGGTAGGGCTGGGATTCTGATTGGCTGTTGGTTCTCGGGCTCTGATTGGTGGGTTCTCGGGCTCTGATTGGTGGGTAGGGGTGGGATTCTGATTGGCTGTTGGTTCTCGGGCTGTGATTGGTGGGTAGGGCTGGGATTCTGACTGGCTGTTGGTTCTCGGGTTCTGATTGGTGGGTACGGCTGGGATTCTGATTGGCTGTTGGTTCTCGGGCTCTGATTGGTGGGTAGGGCTGGGATTCTTATTGGCTGTTGGTTCTCGGGCTCTGATTGGTGGGTAGGGCTGGGATTCTGATTGGCTGTTGGTTCTCGGGCTCTGATTGGTGGGTAGGGCTGGGATTCTGACTGGCTTTTGGTTCTCGGGCTCTGATTGATGGTTAGGGCTGGGATTCTGACTGGCTGTTGGTTCTCGGGCTCTGATTGGTGGGTAGGGCTGGGATTCTGACTGGCTGTTGGTTCTCGGGCTCTGATTGGTGGGTAGGGCTGGGATTCTGACTGGCTGTTGGTTCTCGGGCTCTGATTGGTGGTTAGGGCTGGGATTCTGACTGGCTGTTGGTTCTCGGGCTCTGATTGGTGGATAGGGCTGGGATTCTGACTGGCTGTTGGTTCTCGGGCTCTGATTGGTGGGTAGGGCTGAGATTCTGACTGGCTGTTGGTTCTCGGGCTCTGATTGGTGGTTAGGGCGGGTAGGGCTGGGATTCTGATTGGCTGTTGGTTCTCGGGCTCTGATTGGTGGGTAGGGCTGGGATTCTGATTGGCTGTTGGTTCTCGGGCTCTGATTGGTGGGTAGGGCTGGGATTCTGATTGGCTGTTGGTTCTCGGGCTCTGATTGGTGGGTAGGGCTGGGATTCTGATTGGCTGTTGGTTCTCGGGCTCTGATTGGTGGGTAGGGCTGGGATTCTGATTGGCTGTTGGTTTTCGGGCTCTGATTGGTGGTTAGGGCAGGGATTCTGACTGGCTGTTGGTTCTCGGGCTCTGATTGGTGGTTAGGGCTGGGATTCTGACTGGCTGTTGGTTCTCGGGCTCTGATTGGTGGTTAGGGCTGGGATTCCGACTGTCTGTTGGTTCTCGGGCTCTGATTGGTGGGTAGGGCTGGGATTCCGACTGGCTGTTGGTTCTCGGGCTCTGATTGGTGGGTAGGGCTGGGATTCCGACTGGCTGTTGGTTCTCGGGCTCTGATTGGTGGGTAGGGCTGGGATTCTGATTGGATGTTGGTTCTCGGGCTCTGATTGGTGGGTTCTCGGGCTCTGATTGGTGGGTAGGGGTGGGATTCTGATTGGCTGTTGGTTCTCGGGCTGTGATTGGTGGTTAGGGCTGGGATTCTGACTGGCTGTTGGTTCTCGGGTTCTGATTGGTGGGTACGGCTGGGATTCTGATTGGCTGTTGGTTCTCGGGCTCTGATTGGTGGGTAGGGCTGGGATTCTGATTGGCTGTTGGTTCTCGGGCTCTGATTGGTGGTTAGGGCGGGTAGGGCTGGGATTCTGATTGGCTGTTGGTTCTCGGGCTGTGATTCGTGGGTAGGGCTGGGATTCTGACTGGCTGTTGGTTCTCGGGCTCTGATTGGTGGGTACGGCTGGGATTCTGATTGGCTGTTGGTTCTCGGGCTCTGATTGGTGGGTAGGGCTGGGATTCTGATTGGCGGTTGGTTCTCGGGCTCTGATTGGTGGTTAGGGCGGGTAGGGCTGGGATTCTGATTGGCTGTTGGTTCTCGGGCTGTGATTGGTGGGTAGGGCTGGGATTCTGATAGGCTGTTGGTTCTCGGGCTCTGATTGGTGGGTAGGGCTGGGATTCTGATTGGCTGTTGGTTCTCTTTCTCTGATTGGTGGTTAGGGCTGGGATTCTGATTGCCTGTTGGTTCTCGGGCTTTGATTGGTGGGTAGGGCTGGGATTCTGACTGGCTGTTGGTTCACGGGCTCTGATTGGTGGTTAGGTCTGGGATTCTGACTGGCTGTTGGTTCTCGGGCTCTGATTGGTGGTTAGGGCTGGGATTCTGACTGGCTGATGGTTCTCGGTCTCTGATTGGTGGTTAGGCCTGGGATTCTGACTGGCTGTTGGTTTTCGGGCTCTGATTGGTGGGTAGGGCTGGGATTCTGACTGGCTGTTGGTTCTCGGGCTCTGATTGGTGGGTAGGGCTGGGATTCTGACTGGCTGTTGGTTCTCAGGCTGTGATTGGTGGGTAGGGCTGGGATTCTGATTGGCTGTTGGTTCTCGGGCTGTGATTGGTGGTTAGGGCTGGGATCCTGATTGGCTGTTGGTTCTCGGGCTCTGATTGGTGGGTAGGGCTGGGATTCTGATTGGCTGTTGGTTCTTGGGCTCTGATTGGTGGGTAGGGCTGGGATTCTGATTGGCTGTTGGTTCTCGGGCTCTGATTGGTGGGTAGGGCTGGGATTCTGATTGGCTGTTGGTTCTCGGGCTCTGATTGGTGGGTAGGGCTGGTATTCTGATTGGCTGTCCATTCTCGGGCTCTGATTGGTGGTTAGGACTGGGATTCTGATTGGCTGTTAGTTCTCGGGCTCTGATTGGTGGTTAGTGCGGGTAGGGCTGGGATTCTGACTGGCAGTTGGTTCTCGGGCTCTGATTGGTGGGTAGGGCTGGGATTCTGACTGGCTGTTGGTTCTCGGGCTCTGATTGGTGGTTAGGGCTGGGATTCTGACTGGCTGTTGGTTCTCGGGCTCTGAATGGTGGTTAGGGCTGGGATTCTGACTGGCTGTTGGTTCTCGGGATCTGATTGGTGGGTAGGGCTGGGATTCTGACTGGCTGTTGGTTCTCGGGCTCTGATTGGTGGGTAGGGCTGGGATTCTGACTGGCTGTTGGTTCTCGGGCTCTGATTGGTGGGTAGGGCTGGGATTCTGACTGGCTGTTGGTTCTCGGGCTCTGATTGGTGGGTAGGGCTGGGATTCTGACTGGCTGTTGGTTCTCGGGCTCTGATTGGTGGGTAGGGCTGGGATTCTGACTGGCTGTTGGTTCTCGGGCTCTGATTGGTGGGTAGGGCTGGGATTCTGACTGGCTGTTGGTTCTCGGGCTCTGATTGGTGGGTAGGGCTGGGATTCTGATTGGCTGTTGGTTCTCGGGCTCTGATTGGTGGGTAGGGCTGGGATTCTGATTGGCTGTTGGTTCTCGGGCTCTGATTGGTAATTAGGGCTGTGATTCTGACTGGCTGTTGGATCCCGGGCTCTGATTGGTGGGTAGGGCTGGGATTCTGACTGGCTGTTGGTTCTCGGGCTGTGATTGGTGGGTAGGGCTGGGATTCTGACTGGCTGTTGGTTCTCGGGCTGTGATTGGTGGGTAGGGCTGGGATTCTGACTGGCTGTTGGTTCTCGGGCTCTGATTGGTGGGTAGGGCTGGGATTCTGACTGGCTGTTGGTTCTCGGTCTCTGATTGGTGGGTAGGGCTGGGATTCTGACTGGCTGTTGGTTCTCGGGCTGTGATTGGTGGGTAGGGCTGGGATTCTGACTGGCTGTTGGTTCTCGGGCTGCGATTGGTGGTTAGGGCAGGTAGGGCTGGGATTCTGATTGGCTGTTGGTTCTCGGGCTCTGATTGGTGGGTCGGGCTGGGATTCTGATTGTCTGTTGGTTCTCGGGCTCTGATTGGTGGGTAGGGCTGGGATTCAGACTGGCTTTTGTTTCTCGGGCTCTGATTGGTGGGTAGGGCTGGGATTCTGACTGGCTGTTGGTTCTCGGGCTCTGATTGGTGGTTAGGGCGTGTAGGGCTGGGATTCTGATTGGCTGTTGGTTCTCGGGCTCTGATTGGTGGGTAGGGCTGGGATTTTGACTGGCTGTTGGTTCTCGGGCTCTGATTGGTGGGTAGGGCTGGGATTCTGACTGGCTGTTGGTTCTCTGGCTCTGATTGGTGGGTAGGGCTGGGATTCTGACTGGCTGTTGGTTCTCTGGCTCTGATTGGTGGGTAGGGCTGGGATTCTGACTGGCTGTTGGTTCTCGGGCTCTGATTGGTGGGTAGGGCTGGGATTCTGACTGGCTGTTGGTTCTCGGGCTCTGATTGGTGGGTAGGGCTTGGATTCTGACTGGCTGTTGGTTCTCGGGCTCTGATTGGTGGGTAGGGCTGGGATTCTGACTGGCTGTTGGTTCTCGGGCTCTGATTGGTGGGTCGGGCTTGGATTCTGACTGGCTGTTGGTTCTCGGGGTCTGATTGGTGGGTCGGGCTGGGATTCTGAATGGCTGTTGCTTCTCGGGCTCTGATTGGTGGGTAGGGCTGGGATTCTGACTGGCTGTTGGTTCTCGGGGTCTGATTGGCGGGTAGGGCTGGGATTCTGACTGGCTGTTGGTTCTCGTGCTCCGATTGGTGGGTAGGGCTGGGATTCTGACTGGCTGTTGGTTCTCGTGCTCCGATTGGTGGGTAGGGCTGGGATTCTGACTGGTTGTTGGTTCTCGGGCTGTGATTGGCGGTTAGGGCTGGGATTCTGATTGGCTGTTGGTTCTCGGGCTGCGATTGGTGGGTAGGGCTGGGATTCTGATTGGCTGTTGGTTCTCGGGTTGTGATTGGTGGTTAGGGCGGGTAGGGCTGGGATTCTGATTGGCTGTTGGATCTCGGGCTCTGATTGGTGGGTAGGGCTGGGATTCTGATTGGCTGTTGGTTCTCGGGCTCTGATTGGTGGGTAGGGCTGGGATTCTGATTGGCTGTTGGTTCTCGGGCTCGGATTGGTGGGTAGGGCTGGGATTCCGACTGGCTGTTGGTTCTCGGGCTCTGATTGGTGGGTAGGGCTGGGATTCCGACTGGCTGTTGGTTCTCGGGCTGTGATTGGTGGGTAGGGCTGGGATTCCGACTGGCTGTTGGTTCTCGGGCTGTGATTGGTGGGTAGGGCTGGGATTCCGACTGGCTGTTGGTTCTCGGGCTGTGATTGGTGGGTAGGGCTGGGATTCCGACTGGCTGTTGGTTCTCGGGCTCTGATTGGTGGGTCGGGCTGGGATTCTGACTGGCTGTTGGTTCTCGGGCTCTGATTGGTGGGTCGGGCTGGGATTCTGACTGGCTGTTGGTTCTCGGGCTCCGATTGGTGGGTCGGGCTGTG
This sequence comes from Pleurodeles waltl, assembly GCF_031143425.1. Classification (NCBI taxonomy): domain Eukaryota; kingdom Metazoa; phylum Chordata; class Amphibia; order Caudata; family Salamandridae; genus Pleurodeles; species Pleurodeles waltl. The sequence continues at coordinate 53,980 of NW_027149943.1, read as the reverse complement.
ATTCTGACTGGCTGTTGGTTCTCGGGCTCCGATTGGTGGGTAGGGCTGGGATTCTGACTGGCTGTTGGTTCTCGGGCTCCGATTGGTGGTTAGGGCTGGGATTCTGACTGGCTGTTGGTTCTCGGGCTGTGATTGGTGGTTAGGGCTGGGATTCTGATTGGCTGTTGGTTCTCGGGCTGTGATTGGTGGTTAGGGCTGGGATTCTGATTGGCTGTTGGTTCTCGGGCTGTGATTGGTGGTTAGGGCTGGGATTCTGATTGGCTGTTGGTTCTCGGGCTGTGATTGGTGGTTAGGGCTGGGATTCTGATTGGCTGTTGGTTCTCGGGCTCTGATTGGTGGTTAGCGCGTGTAGGGCTGGGATTCTGATTGGCTGTTGGTTCTCGGGCTCTGATTGGTGGGTAGGGCTGGGATTTTGACTGGCTGTTGGTTCTCGGGCTCTGATTGGTGGGTAGGGCTGGGATTCTGACTGGCTGTTGGTTCTCTGGCTCTGATTGGTGGGTAAGGCTGGGATTCTGACTGGCTGTTGGTTCTCGGGCTCTGATTGGTGGGTAGGGCTGGGATTCTGACTGGCTGTTGGTTCTCGGGCTCTGATTGGTGGGTAGGGCTGGGATTCTGACTGGCTGTTGGTTCTCGGGCTGTGATTGGTTGGTAGGGCTGGGATTCTGACTGGCTGTTGGTTCTCGGGCTGTGATTGGTGGTTAGGGCGGGTAGGGCTGGGATTCTGATTGGCTGTTGGTTCTCGGGCTCTGATTGGTGGGTAGGGCTAGGATTCCGACTGGCTGTTGGTTCTCGGGCTCTGATTGGTGGGTAGGGCTGGGATTCTGACTGGCTGTTGGTTCTCGGGCTCTGATTGGTGGGTAGGGCTGGGATTCTGACTGGCTGTTGGTTCTCGGGCTCTGATTGGTGGTTAGCGCGTGTAGGGCTGGGATTCTGATTGGCTGTTGGTTCTCGGGCTCTGATTGGTGGGTAGGGCTGGGATTTTGACTGGCTGTTGGTTCTCGGGCTCTGATTGGTGGGTAGGGCTGGGATTCTGACTGGCTGTTGGTTCTCTGGCTCTGATTGGTGGGTAAGGCTGGGATTCTGACTGGCTGTTGGTTCTCGGGCTCTGATTGGTGGGTAGGGCTGGGATTCTGACTGGCTGTTGGTTCTCGGGCTCTGATTGGTGGGTAGGGCTGGGATTCTGACTGGCTGTTGGTTCTCGGGCTCTGATTGGTGGGTAGGGCTTGGATTCTGACTGGCTGTTGGTTCTCGGGCTCTGATTGGTGGGTAGGGCTGGGATTCTGACTGGCTGTTGGTTCTCGGGCTCTGATTGGTGGGTCGGGCTGGGACTCTGACTGGCTGTTGGTTCTCGGGGTCTGATTGGTGGGTCGGGCTGGGATTCTGAATGACTGTTGCTTCTCGGGCTCTGATTGGTGGGTAGGGCTGGGATTCTGACTGGCTGTTGGTTCTCGGGGTCTGATTGGCGGGTAGGGCTGGGATTCTGACTGGCTGTTGGTTCTCGTGCTCCGATTGGTGGGTAGGGCTGGGATTCTGACTGGCTGTTGGTTCTCGTGCTCCGATTGGTGGGTAGGGCTGGGATTCTGACTGGTTGTTGGTTCTCGGGCTCCGATTGGTGGGTAGGGCTGGGATTCTGATTGGCTGTTGGTTCTCGGGCTGTGATTGGCGGTTAGGGCTGGGATTCTGATTGGCTGTTGGTTCTCGGGCTGTGATTGGTGGGTAGGGCTGGGATTTTGATTGGCTGTTGGTTCTCGGACTGTGATTGGTGGTTAGGGCGGGTAGGGCTGGGATTCTGATTGGCTGTTGGATCTCGGGCTCTGATTGGTGGGTAGGGCTGGGATTCTGATTGGCTGTTGGTTCTCGGGCTCTGATTGGTGGGTAGGGCTGGGATTCTGATTGGCTGTTGGTTCTCGGGCTCTGATTGGTGGGTAGGGCTGGGATTCCGACTGGCTGTTGGTTCTCGGGCTCTGATTGGTGGGTAGGGCTGGGATTCCGACTGGCTGTTGGTTCTCGGGCTCTGATTGGTGGGTAGGGCTGGGATTCTGACTGGCTGTTGGTTCTCGGGCTCTGATTGGTGGGTCGGGCTGGGATTCTGACTGGCTGTTGGTTCTCGGGCTCTGATTGGTGGGTCGGGCTGGGATTCTGACTGGCTGTTGGTTCTCGGGCTCTGATTGGTGGGTCGGGCTGGGATTCTGACTGGCTGTTGGTTCTCGGGCTCCGATTGGTGGGTAGGGCTGGGATTCTGACTGGCTGTTGGTTCTCGGGCTCCGATTGGTGGGTAGGGCTGGGATTCTGACTGGCTGTTGGTTCTCGGGCTCCGATTGGTGGGTAGGGCTGGGATTCTGACTGGCTGTTGGTTCTCGGGCTGTGATTGGTTGGTAGGGCTGGGATTCTGATTGGCTGTTGGTTCTCGGGCTGTGATTGGTGGTTAGGGCTGGGATTCTGATTGGCTGTTGGTTCTCGGGCTCTGATTGGTGGTTAGGGCTGGGATTCTGATTGGTTGTTGGTTCTCGGGCTCTGATTGGTGGGTAGGGCTGGAATTCTGATTGGCTGTTGGTTCTCGGGCTCTGATTGGTGGGTAGGGCTGGGATTCTGATTGGCTGTTGGTTCTTGGGCTCTGATTGGTGGGTAGGGCTGGTATTCTGATTGGCTGTTGATTCTCGGGCTCTGATTGGTGGTTAGGGCTGGGACTCTGATTGGCTGTTAGTTCTCGGGCTCTGATTGGTGGTTAGGGCGGGTAGGGCTGGGATTCTGACTGCCAGTTGGTTCTCGGGCTCTGATTGGTGGGTAGGGCTGGGATTCTGACTGGCTGTTGGTTCTCGGGCTCTGATTGGTGGTTAGGGCTGGGATTCTGACTGGCTGTTGGTTCTCGGGCTCTGATTGGTGGTTAGGGCTGGGATTCTGACTGGCTGTTGGTTCTCGGGCTCTGAATGGTGGGTAGGGCTGGGATTCTGACTGGCTGTTGGTTCTCGGGCTCTGATTGGTAGGTAGGACTGGGATTCTGATTGGCTGTTGGTTCTCGGGCTGTGATTGGTGTGTAGGGCTGGGATTCTGACTGGCTGTTGGTTCTCGGGCTGTGATTGGTGGGTAGGGCTGGGATTCTGACTGGCTGTTGGTTCTCGGGCTGTGATTGGTGGGTAGGGCTGGGATTCTGACTGGCTGTTGGTTCTCGTGCTCTGATTGGTGGGTAGGGCTGGGATTCTGATTGGCTGTTGGTTCTCGTGCTCTGATTGGTGGGTAGGGCTGGGATTCTGATTGGCTGTCGGTTCTCGGGCTCTGATTGGTGGGTAGGGCTGGGATTCTGATTGGCTGTTGGTTCTCGGGCTCTGATTGGTAATTAGGGCTGGGATTCTGACTGGCTGTTGGTTCTCGGGCTCTGATTGGTGGGTAGGGCTGGGATTCTGATTGGCTGTTGGTTCTCGGGCTCTGATTGGTGGTTAGGGCTGGGGATTCTGATTGGCTGTTGGTTCTCGGGCTCTGATTGGTGGGTAGGTCTGGGATTCTGTCTGACTGTTGGTTCTCGGGCTCTGATTGGTGGTTAGGGCTGGGATTCTGACTGGCTGTTGGTTCTCGGGCTCTGATTGGTGGATAGGGCTGGGATTCTGACTGGCTGTTGGTTCTCGGGCTCTGATTGGTGGGTAGGGCTGGGATTCTGACTGGCTGTTGGTTCTCGGGCTCTGATTGGTGGTTAGGGCTGGGATTCTGACTGGCTGTTGGTTCTCGGGCTCTGATTGGTGGTTAGGGCGGGTAGGGCTGGGATTCTGATTGGCTGTTGGTTCTCGGGGTCTGATTGGTGGGTAGGGCTGGGATTCTGATTGGCTGTTGGTTCTCGGGCTCTGATTGGTGGTTAGGGCTGGGATTCTGATTGGCTGTTGGTTCTCGGGCTCTGATTGGTGGTTAGGGCAGGGATTCTGACTGGCTGTTGGTTCTCGGGCTCTGATTGGTGGTTAGGGCTGGGATTCTGACTGGCTGTTGGTTCTCGGGCTCTGATTGGTGGGTAGGGCTGGGATTCCGACTGGCTGTTGGTTCTCGGGCTCTGATTGGTGGGTAGGGCTGGGATTCCGACTGGCTGTTGGTTCTCGGGCTCTGATTGGTGGGTAAGGCTGGGATTCTGACTGGCTGTTGGTTCTCGGGCTCTGATTGGTGGGTAGGACTGGGATTCTGATTGGCTGTTGGTTCTCGGGCTCTGATTGGTGGGTTCTCGGGCTCTGATTGGTGGGTAGGGCTGGGATTCTGATTGGCTGTTGGTTCTTGGGCTGTGATTGGTGGGTAGGGCTGGGATTCTGATTGGCTGTTGGTTGGGCTCTGATTGATGGGTAGGGCTGGGATTCAGATTGGCTGTTGGTTCTCTTTCTCTGATTGGTGGTTAGGGCTGGGATTCTGACTGGCTGTTGGTTCTCGGGCTCTGATTGGTGGTTAGGGCTGGGATTCTGACTGGCTGTTGGTTCTCGGGCTCTGATTGGTGGTTAGGGCTGGGATTCTGACTGGCTGTTGGTTCTCGGGCTCTGATTGGTGGGTAGGGCTGGGATTCTGACTGGCTGTTGGTTCTCGGGCTGTGATTGGTGGGTAGGGCTGGGATTCTGATTGGCTGTTGGTTCTCGGGCTGTGATTGGTGGTTAGGGCTGGGATTCTGATTGGCTGTTGGTTCTCGGGCTGTGATTGGTGGTTAGGGCTGGGATTCTGATTGGCTGTTGATTCTCGGGCTCTGATTGGTGGTTAGGGCTAGGATTCTGATTGGCTGTTAGTTCTCGGGCTCTGATTGGTGGTTAGGGCGGGTAGGGCTGGGATTCTGACTGGCAGTTGGTTCTCGGGCTCTGATTGGTGGGTAGGGCTGGGATTCTGACTGGCTGTTGGTTCTCGGGCTCTGATTGGTGGTTAGGGCTGGGATTCTGACTGGCTGTTGGTTCTCGGGCTCTGATTGGTGGTTAGGGCTGGGATTCTGACTGGCTGTTGGTTCTCGGGCTCTGATTGGTGGGTAGGGCTGGGATTCTGACTGGCTGTTGGTTCTCGGGCTCTGATTGGTGGGTAGGGCTGGGATTCTGACTGGCTGTTGGTTCTCGGGCTGTGATTGGTGGGTAGGGCTGGGATTCTGACTGGCTGTTGGTTCTCGGGCTCTGATTGGTGGGTAGGGCTGGGATTCTGATTGGCTGTTGGTTCTCGGGCTCTGATTGGGTGGGTAGGGCTGGGATTCTGACTGGATGTTGGTTCTCGGGCTCTGATTGGTGGTTAGGGCTCGGATTCTGACTGGCTGTTGGTTCTCGTGCTCTGATTGGTGGGTAGGGCTGGGATTCTGACTGGCTGTTGGTTCTCGGGCTCTGATTGGTGGGTAGGGCTGGGATTCTGATTGGCTGTTGGTTCTCGGGCTCTGATTGGTAATTAGGGCTGGGATTCTGACTGGCTGTTGGTTCTCGGGCTCTGATTGGTGGGTAGGGCTGGGATTCTGATTGGCTGTTGGTTCTCGGGCTCTGATTGGTGGTTAGGGCTGGGATTCTGATTGGCTGTTGGTTCTCGGGCTCTGATTGGTGGTTAGGGCTGGGATTCTGACTGGCTGTTGGTTCTCGGGCTCTGATTGGTGGATAGGGCTGGGATTCTGACTGGCTGTTGGTTCTCGGGCTCTGATTGGTGGGTAGGGCTGGGATTCTGACTGGCTGTTGGTTCTCGGGCTCTGATTGGTGGTTAGGTCTGGGATGCTGACTGCCTGTTGGTTCTCGGGCTCTGATTGGTGGTTAGGGCGGGTAGGGCTGGGATTCTGATTGGCTGTTGGTTCTCGGGCTCTGATTGGTGGGTAGGGCTGGGATTTTGACTGGCTGTTGGTTCTCGGGCTCTGATTGGTGGGTAGGGCTGGGATTCTGACTGGCTGTTGGTTCTCGGGCTCTGATTGGTGGGTAGGGCTGGGATTCTGACTGGCTGTTGGTTCTCGGGCTGTGATTGGTGGGTAGGGCTGGGATTCTGACTGGCTGTTGGTTCTCGGGCTCTGATTGGTGGGTAGGGCTGGGATTCTGACTGGCTGTTGGTTCTCGGGCTCTGATTGGTGGGTAGGGCTGGGATTCTGACTGGCTGTTGGTTCTCGGGCTCTGATTGGTGGGTAGGGCTGGGATTCTGACTGGCTGTTGGTTCTCTGGCTCTGATTGGTGGTTAGGGCTGGGATTCTGACTGGCTGTTGGTTCTCGGGCTCTGATTGGTGGGTAGGGCTGGGATTCTGACTGGCTGTTGGTTCTCGGGCTCTGATTGGTGGTTAGGGCTGGGATTCTGACTGGCTGTTGGTTCTCGGGCTCTGATTGGTGGTTAAGGCGGGTAGGGCAGGGATTCTGATTGGCTGTTGGTTCTCGGGCTCTGATTGGTGGGTAGGGCTGGGATTCTGATTGGCTGTTGGTTCTCGGGCTCTGATTGGTGGTTAGGGCTGGGATTCTGATTGGCTGTTGGTTCTCGGGCTCTGATTGGTGGTTAGGGCAGGGATTCTGACTGGCTGTTGGTTCTCGGGCTCTGATTGGTGGTTAGGGCTGGGATTCTGACTGGCTGTTGGTTCTCGGGCTCTGATTGGTGGGTAGGGGTCTGGGATTCCGACTGGCTGTTGGTTCTCGGGCTCTGATTGGTGGGTAGGGCTGGGTTGGTTCTCGGGCTCTGATTGGTGGGTAGGGCTGGGATTCTGATTGGCTGTTGGTTCTCGGGCTCTGATTGGTGGGTTCTCGGGCTCTGATTGGTGGGTAGGGCTGGGATTCTGATTGGCTGTTGGTTCTCGGGCTGTGATTGGTGGGAAGGGCTGGGATGGTTCTCGGGCTGTGATTGGTGGGTAGGGCTAGGGATTCTGATTGGCTGTTGGTTCTCGGGCTGTGATTGGTGGGTAGGGCTGGGATTCTGATTGGCTGTTGGTTCTCGGGTCTGATTGGTGGGTAGGGCTGGGATTCTGACTGGCTGTTGGTTCTCGGGCTCCGATTGGTGGGTAGGGCTGGGATTCTGACTGGCTGTTGGTTTTCGGGCTGTGATTGGTTGGTAGGGCTGGGATTCTGATTGGCTGTTGGTTCTCGGGCTGTGATTGGTGGTTAGGGCTGGGATTCTGATTGGCTGTTGGTTCTCGGGCTGTGATTGGTGGTTAGGGCTGGGATTCTGATTGGCTGTTGGTTCTCGGGCTCTGATTGGTGGGTAGGGCTGGGATTCTGACTGGCTGTTGGTTCTCGGGCTCTGATTGGTGGGTAGGGCTGGGATTCTGACTGGCTGTTGGTTCTCGGGCTGTGATTGGTGGGTAGGGCTGGGATTCTGACTGGCTGTTGGTTCTCGGGCTGTGATTGGTGGTTAGGGCGGGTAGGGCTGGGATTCTGATTGGCTGTTGGTTCTCGGGCTCTGATTGGTGGGTAGGGCTAGGATTCCGACTGGCTGTTGGTTCTCGGGCTCTGATTGGTGGGTAGGGCTGGGATTCTGACTGGCTGTTGGTTCTCGGGCTCTGATTGGTGGGTAGGGCTGGGATTCTGACTGGCTGTTGGTTCTCGGGCTCTGATTGGTGGTTAGCGCGTGTAGGGCTGGGATTCTGATTGGCTGTTGGTTCTCGGGCTCTGATTGGTGGGTAGGGCTGGGATTTTGACTGGCTGTTGGTTCTCGGGCTCTGATTGGTGGGTAGGGCTGGGATTCTGACTGGCTGTTGGTTCTCTGGCTCTGATTGGTGGGTAGGGCTGGGATTCTGACTGGCTGTTGGTTCTCGGGCTCTGATTGGTGGGTAGGGCTGGGATTCTGACTGGCTGTTGGTTCTCGGGCTCTGATTGGTGGGTAGGGCTGGGATTCTGACTGGCTGTTGGTTCTCGGGCTCTGATTGGTGGGTAGGGCTTGGATTCTGACTGGCTGTTGGTTCTCGGGCTCTGATTGGTGGGTAGGGCTGGGATTCTGACTGGCTGTTGGTTCTCGGGCTCTGATTGGTGGGTCGGGCTGGGACTCTGACTGGCTGTTGGTTCTCGGGGTCTGATTGGTGGGTCGGGCTGGGATTCTGAATGGCTGTTGCTTCTCGGGCTCTGATTGGTGGGTAGGGCTGGGATTCTGACTGGCTGTTGGTTCTCGGGGTCTGATTGGCGGGTAGGGCTGGGATTCTGACTGGCTGTTGGTTCTCGTGCTCCGATTGGTGGGTAGGGCTGGGATTCTGACTGGCTGTTGGTTCTCGTGCTCCGATTGGTGGGTAGGGCTGGGATTCTGACTGGTTGTTGGTTCTCGGGCTCTGATTGGTGGGTAGGGCTGGGATTCTGATTGGCTGTTGGTTCTTGGGCTCTGATTGGTGGGTAGGGCTGGTATTCTGATTGGCTGTTGATTCTCGGGCTCTGATTGGTGGTTAGGGCTGGGACTCTGATTGGCTGTTAGTTCTCGGGCTCTGATTGGTGGTTAGGGCGGGTAGGGCTGGGATTCTGACTGCCAGTTGGTTCTCGGGCTCTGATTGGTGGGTAGGGCTGGGATTCTGACTGGCTGTTGGTTCTCGGGCTCTGATTGGTGGTTAGGGCTGGGATTCTGACTGGCTGTTGGTTCTCGGGCTCTGATTGGTGGTTAGGGCTGGGATTCTGACTGGCTGTTGGTTCTCGGGCTCTGAATGGTGGGTAGGGCTGGGATTCTGACTGGCTGTTGGTTCTCGGGCTCTGATTGGTAGGTAGGACTGGGATTCTGATTGGCTGTTGGTTCTCGGGCTGTGATTGGTGTGTAGGGCTGGGATTCTGACTGGCTGTTGGTTCTCGGGCTGTGATTGGTGGGTAGGGCTGGGATTCTGACTGGCTGTTGGTTCTCGGGCTCTGATTGGTGGGTAGGGCTGGGATTCTGACTGGCTGTTGGTTCTCGTGCTCTGATTGGTGGGTAGGGCTGGGATTCTGATTGGCTGTTGGTTCTCGTGCTCTGATTGGTGGGTAGGGCTGGGATTCTGATTGGCTGTCGGTTCTCGGGCTCTGATTGGTGGGTAGGGCTGGGATTCTGATTGGCTGTTGGTTCTCGGGCTCTGATTGGTAATTAGGGCTGGGATTCTGACTGGCTGTTGGTTCTCGGGCTCTGATTGGTGGGTAGGGCTGGGATTCTGATTGGCTGTTGGTTCTCGGGCTCTGATTGGTGTTAGGGCTGGGATTCTGATTGGCTGTTGGTTCTCGGGCTCTGATTGGTGGGTAGGGCTGGGATTCTGACTGACTGTTGGTTCTCGGGCTCTGATTGGTGGTTAGGGCTGGGATTCTGACTGGCTGTTGGTTCTCGGGCTCTGATTGGTGGATAGGGCTGGGATTCTGACTGGCTGTTGGTTCTCGGGCTCTGATTGGTGGGTAGGGCTGGGATTCTGACTGGCTGTTGGTTCTCGGGCTCTGATTGGTGGTTAGGGCTGGGATTCTGACTGGCTGTTGGTTCTCGGGCTCTGATTGGTGGTTAGGGCGGGTAGGGCTGGGATTCTGATTGGCTGTTGGTTCTCGGGGTCTGATTGGTGGGTAGGGCTGGGATTCTGATTGGCTGTTGGTTCTCGGGCTCTGATTGGTGGTTAGGGCTGGGATTCTGATTGGCTGTTGGTTCTCGGGCTCTGATTGGTGGTTAGGGCAGGGATTCTGACTGGCTGTTGGTTCTCGGGCTCTGATTGGTGGGTAGGGCTGGGATTCTGACTGGCTGTTGGTTCTCGGGCTCTGATTGGTGGGTAGGGCTGGGATTCCGACTGGCTGTTGGTTCTCGGGGCTCTGATTGGTGGGTAGGGCTGGGATTCCGACTGGCTGTTGGTTCTCGGGCTCTGATTGGTGGGTAAGGCTGGGATTCTGACTGGCTGTTGGTTCTCGGGCTCTGATTGGTGGGTAGGACTGGGATTCTGATTGGCTGTTGGTTCTCGGGCTCTGATTGGTGGGTTCTCGGGGCTGATTGGTGGGTAGGGCTGGGATTCTGATTGGCTGTTGGTTCTTGGGCTGTGATTGGTGGGTAGGGCTGGGATTCTGATTGGCTGTTGGTTCTCGGGCTCTGATTGATGGGTAGGGCTGGGATTCAGATTGGCTGTTGGTTCTCTTTCTCTGATTGGTGGTTAGGGCTGGGATTCTGACTGGCTGTTGGTTCTCGGGCTCTGATTGGTGGTTAGGGCTGGGATTCTGACTGGCTGTTGGTTCTCGGGCTCTGATTGGTGGTTAGGGCTGGGATTCTGACTGGCTGTTGGTTCTCGGGCTCTGATTGTGGGTAGGGCTGGGATTCTGACTGGCTGTTGGTTCTCGGGCTGTGATTGGTGGGTAGGGCTGGGATTCTGATTGGCTGTTGGTTCTCGGGCTGTGATTGGTGGTTAGGGCTGGATTCTGATTGGCTGTTGGTTCTCGGGCTCTGATTGGTGGGTAGGGCTGGGATTCTGATTGGCTGTTGGTTCTCGGGCTGTGATTGGTGGTTAGGGCTGGGATTCTGATTGGCTGTTGATTCTCGGGCTCTGATTGGTGGTTAGGGCTGGGATTCTGATTGGCTGTTAGTTCTCGGGCTCTGATTGGTGGTTTAGGGCGGGTAGGGCTGGGATTCTGACTGGCAGTTGGTTCTCGGGCTCTGATTGGTGGGTAGGGCTGGGAATTCTGACTGGCTGTTGGTTCTCGGGCTCTGATTGGTGGTTAGGGCTGGGATTCTGACTGGCTGTTGGTTCTCGGGCTCTGATTGGTGGTTAGGGCTGGGATTCTGACTGGCTGTTGGTTCTCGGGCTCTGATTGGTGGGTAGGGCTGGGATTCTGACTGGCTGTTGGTTCTCGGGCTCTGATTGGTGGGTAGGGCTGGGATTCTGACTGGCTGTTGGTTCTCGGGCTGTGATTGGTGGGTAGGGCTGGGATTCTGACTGGCTGTTGGTTCTCGGGCTCTGATTGGTGGGTAGGGCTGGGATTCTGATTGGCTGTTGGTTCTCGGGCTCTGATTGGTGGGTAGGGCTGGGATTCTGACTGGATGTTGGTTCTCGGGCTCTGATTGGTGGTTAGGGCTCGGATTCTGACTGGCTGTTGGTTCTCGTGCTCTGATTGGTGGGTAGGGCTGGGATTCTGACTGGCTGTTGGTTCTCGGGCTCTGATTGGTGGGTAGGGCTGGGATTCTGATTGGCTGTTGGTTCTCGGGCTCTGATTGGTAATTAGGGCTGGGATTCTGACTGGCTGTTGGTTCTCGGGCTCTGATTGGTGGGTAGGGCTGGGATTCTGATTGGCTGTTGGTTCTCGGGCTCTGATTGGTGGTTAGGGCTGGGATTCTGATTGGCTGTTGGTTCTCGGGCTCTGATTGGTGGTTAGGGCTGGGATTCTGACTGGCTGTTGGTTCTCGGGCTCTGATTGGTGGATAGGGCTGGGATTCTGACTGGCTGTTGGTTCTCGGGCTCTGATTGGTGGGTAGGGCTGGGATTCTGACTGGCTGTTGGTTCTCGGGCTCTGATTGGTGGTTAGGTCTGGGATGCTGACTGGCTGTTGGTTCTCGGGCTCTGATTGGTGGTTAGGGCGGGTAGGGCTGGGATTCTGATTGGCTGTTGGTTCTCGGGCTCTGATTGGTGGGTAGGGCTGGGATTTTGACTGGCTGTTGGTTCTCGGGCTCTGATTGGTGGGTAGGGCTGGGATTCTGACTGGCTGTTGGTTCTCGGGCTCTGATTGGTGGGTAGGGCTGGGATTCTGACTGGCTGTTGGTTCTCGGGCTGTGATTGGTGGGTAGGGCTGGGATTCTGACTGGCTGTTGGTTCTCGGGCTCTGATTGGTGGGTAGGGCTGGGATTCTGACTGGCTGTTGGTTCTCGGGCTCTGATTGGTGGGTAGGGCTGGGATTCTGACTGGCTGTTGGTTCTCGGGCTCTGATTGGTGGGTAGGGCTGGGATTCTGACTGGCTGTTGGTTCTCGGGCTCTGATTGGTGGTTAGGGCTGGGATTCTGACTGGCTGTTGGTTCTCGGGCTCTGATTGGTGGGTAGGGCTGGGATTCTGACTGGCTGTTGGTTCTCGGGCTCTGATTGGTGGGTAGGGCTGGAATTCTGACTGGCTGTTGGTTCTCGGGCTCTGATTGGTGGTTAGGGCTGGGATTCTGACTGGCTGTTGGTTCTCGGGCTCTGATTGGTGGTTAAGGCGGGTAGGGCTGGGATTCTGATTGGCTGTTGGTTCTCGGGCTCTGATTGGTGGGTAGGGCTGGGATTCTGATTGGCTGTTGGTTCTCGGGCTCTGATTGGTGGTTAGGGCTGGGATTCTGATTGGCTGTTGGTTCTCGGGCTCTGATTGGTGGTTAGGGCAGGGATTCTGACTGGCTGTTGGTTCTCGGGCTCTGATTGGTGGTTAGGGCTGGGATTCTGACTGGCTGTTGGTTCTCGGGCTCTGATTGGTGGGTAGGTCTGGGATTCCGACTGGCTGTTGGTTCTCGGGCTCTGATTGGTGGGTAGGGCTGGGTTGGTTCTCGGGCTCTGATTGGTGGGTAGGGCTGGGATTCTGATTGGCTGTTGGTTCTCGGGCTCTGATTGGTGGGTTCTCGGGCTCTGATTGATGGGTAGGGCTGGGATTCTGATTGGCTGTTGGTTCTCGGGCTGTAATTGGTGGGAAGGGCTGGGATGGTTCTCGGGCTGTGATTGGTGGGTAGGGCTGGGATTCTGATTGGCTGTTGGTTCTCGGGCTGTGATTGGTGGGTAGGGCTGGGATTCTGATTGGCTGTTGGTTCTCGGGTCTGATTGGTGGGTAGGGCTGGTATTCTGATTGGCTGTTGATTCTCGGGCTCTGATTGGTGGTTAGGGCTGGGATTCTGATTGGCTGTTAGTTCTCGGGCTCTGATTGGTGGTTAGGGCGGGTAGGGCTGGGATTCTGACTGGCAGTTGGTTCTCGGGCTCTGATTGGTGGGTAGGGCTGGGATTCTGTCTGGCTGTTGGTTCTCGGGCTCTGATTGGTGGTTAGGGCTGGGATTCTGACTGGCTGTTGGTTCTCGGGCTCTGATTGGTGGTTAGGGCTGGGATTCTGACTGGCTGTTGGTTCTCGGGCTCTGATTGGTGGGTAGGGCTGGGATTCTGACTGGCTGTTGGTTCTCGGGCTCTGATTGGTGGGTAGGGCTGGGATTCTGACTGGCTGTTGGTTCTCGGGCTGTGATTGGTGGGTAGGGCTGGGATTCTGACTGGCTGTTGGTTCTCGGGCTCTGATTGGTGGGTAGGGCTGGGATTCTGACTGGCTGTTGGTTCTCGGGCTCTGATTGGTGGGTAGGGCTGGGATTCTGACTGGCTGTTGGTTCTCGGGCTCTGATTGGTGGGTAGGGCTGGGATTCTGACTGGCTGTTGGTTCTCGGGCTCTGATTGGTGGTTAGGGCTGGGATTCTGACTGGCTGTTGGTTCTCGGGCTCTGATTGGTGGGTAGGGCTGGGATTCTGACTGGCTGTTGGTTCTCGGGCTCTGATTGGTGGGTAGGGCTGGAATTCTGACTGGCTGTTGGTTCTCGGGCTCTGATTGGTGGTTAGGGCTGGGATTCTGACTGGCTGTTGGTTCTCGGGCTCTGATTGGTGGTTAAGGCGGGTAGGGCTGGGATTCTGATTGGCTGTTGGTTCTCGGGCTCTGATTGGTGGGTAGGGCTGGGATTCTGATTGGCTGTTGGTTCTCGGGCTCTGATTGGTGGTTAGGGCTGGGATTCTGATTGGCTGTTGGTTCTCGGGCTCTGATTGGTGGTTAGGGCAGGGATTCTGACTGGCTGTTGGTTCTCGGGCTCTGATTGGTGGTTAGGGCTGGGATTCTGACTGGCTGTTGGTTCTCGGGCTCTGATTGGTGGGTAGGTCTGGGATTCCGACTGGCTGTTGGTTCTCGGGCTCTGATTGGTGGGTAGGGCTGGGTTGGTTCTCGGGCTCTGATTGGTGGGTAGGGCTGGGATTCTGATTGGCTGTTGGTTCTCGGGCTCTGATTGGTGGGTTCTCGGGCTCTGATTGATGGGTAGGGCTGGGATTCTGATTGGCTGTTGGTTCTCGGGCTGTAATTGGTGGGAAGGGCTGGGATGGTTCTCGGGCTGTGATTGGTGGGTAGGGCTGGGATTCTGATTGGCTGTTGGTTCTCGGGCTGTGATTGGTGGGTAGGGCTGGGATTCTGATTGGCTGTTGGTTCTCGGGTCTGATTGGTGGGTAGGGCTGGTATTCTGATTGGCTGTTGATTCTCGGGCTCTGATTGGTGGTTAGGGCTGGGATTCTGATTGGCTGTTAGTTCTCGGGCTCTGATTGGTGGTTAGGGCGGGTAGGGCTGGGATTCTGACTGGCAGTTGGTTCTCGGGCTCTGATTGGTGGGTAGGGCTGGGATTCTGTCTGGCTGTTGGTTCTCGGGCTCTGATTGGTGGTTAGGGCTGGGATTCTGACTGGCTGTTGGTTCTCGGGCTCTGATTGGTGGTTAGGGCTGGGATTCTGACTGGCTGTTGGTTCTCGGGCTCTGATTGGTGGGTAGGGCTGGGATTCTGACTGGCTGTTGGTTCTCGGGCTCTGATTGGTGGGTAGGGCTGGGATTCTGACTGGCTGTTGGTTCTCGGGCTGTGATTGGTGGGTAGGGCTGGGATTCTGACTGGCTGTTGGTTCTCGGGCTCTGATTGGTGGGTAGGGCTGGGATTCTGACTGGCTGTTGGTTCTCGGGCTCTGATTGGTGGGTAGGGCTGGGATTCTGATTGGCTGTTGGTTCTCGGGCTCTGATTGGTGGGTAGGGCTGGGATTCTGACTGGATGTTGGTTCTCGGGCTCTGATTCGTGGGTAGGGCTGGGATTCTGACTGGCTGTTGGTTCTCGTGCTCTGATTGGTGGGTAGGGCTGGGATTCTGATTGGCTGTTGGTTCTCGGGCTCTGATTGGTGGGTAGGGCTGGGATTCTGATTGGCTGTTGGTTCTCGGGCTCTGATTGGTAATTAGGGCTGGGATTCTGACTGGCTGTTGGTTCTCGGGCTCTGATTGGTGGGTAGGGCTGGGATTCTGATTGGCTGTTGGTTCTCGGGCTCTGATTGGTGGTTAGGGCTGGGATTCTGATTGGCTGTTGGTTCTCGGGCTCTGATTGGTGGGTAGGGCTGGGATTCTGATTGGCTGTTGGTTCTCGGGCTCTGATTGGTAATTAGGGCTGGGATTCTGACTGGCTGTTGGTTCTCGGGCTCTGATTGGTGGGTAGGGCTGGGATTCTGATTGGCTGTTGGTTCTCGGGCTCTGATTGGTGGTTAGGGCTGGGATTCTGATTGGCTGTTGGTTCTCGGGCTCTGATTGGTGGTTAGGGCTGGGATTCTGACTGGCTGTTGGTTCTCGGGCTCTGATTGGTGGATAGTGCTGGGATTCTGACTGGCTGTTGGTTCTCGTGCTCTGATTGGTGGGTAGGGCTGTGATTCTGACTGGCTGTTGGTTCTCGGGCTCTGATTGGTGGTTAGGTCTGGGATTCTGACTGGCTGTTGGTTCTCGGGCTCTGATTGGTGGTTAGGGCGGGTAGGGCTGGGATTCTGATTGGCTGTTGGTTCTCGGGCGCTGATTGGTGGGTAGGGCTGGGATTTTGACTGGCTGTTGGTTCTCGGGCTCTGATTGGTGGGTAGGGCTGGGATTCTGACTGGCTGTCTGTTCTCGGGCTCTGATTGGTGGGTAGGACTGGGATTCTGATTGGCTGTTGGTTCTCGGGCTGTGATTGGTGGGTAGGGCTAGGATTCTGACTGGCTGTTGGTTCTCGGGCTCTGATTGGTGGGTAGGGCTGGGATTCTGACTGGCTGTTGGTTCTCGGGCTCTGATTGGTGGGTAGGGCTGGGATTCTGACTGTCTGTTGGTTCTCGGGCTCTGATTGGTGGGTAGGGCTGGGATTCTGACTGGCTGTTGGTTCTCGGGCTCTGATTGGTGGGTAGGGCTGGGATTCTGACTGGCTGTTGGTTCTCGGGCTCTGATTGGTGGGTAGGGCTGGGATTCTGACTGGCTGTTGGTTCTCGGGCTCTGATTGGTGGGTAGGGCTGGGATTCTGACTGGCTGTTGGTTCTCGGGCTCTGATTGGTGGGTAGGGCTGGGATTCTGACTGGCTGTTGGTTCTCGGGCTCTGATTGGTGGTTAGGGCTGGGATTCTGACTGGCTGTTGGTTCTCGGGCTCTGATTGGTGGTTAGGGCGTGTAGGGCTGGGATTCTGATTGGCTGTTGGTTCTCGGGCTCTGATTGGTGGGTAGGGCTGGGATTCTGATTGGCTGTTGGTTCTCGGGCTCTGATTGGTGGTTAGGGCGGGTAGGGCTGGGATTCTGACTGGCAGTTGGTTCTCGGGCTCTGATTGGTGGGTAGGGCTGGGATTCTGACTGGCTGTTGGTTCTCGGGCTCTGATTGGTGGGTAGGGCTGGGATTCTGACTGGCTGTTGGTTCTCGGGCTCTGATTGGTGGTTAGGGCTGGGATTCTGACTGGCTGTTGGTTCTCGGGCTCTGATTGGTGGGTAGGGCTGGGATTCTGACTGGCTGTTGGTTCTCGGGCTCTGATTGGTGGGTAGGGCTGGGATTCTGACTGGCTGTTGGTTCTCGGGCTGTGATTGGTGGGTAGGGCTGGGATTCTGACTGGCTGTTGGTTCTCGGGCTCTGATTGGTGGGTAGGGCTGGGATTCTGACTGGCTGTTGGTTCTCGGGCTCTGATTGGTGGGTAGGGCTGGGATTCTGATTGGCTGTTGGTTCTCGGGCTCTGATTGGTGGGTAGGGCTGGGATTCTGACTGGATGTTGGTTCTCGGGCTCTGATTGGTGGGTAGGGCTGGGATTCTGACTGGCTGTTGGTTCTCGTGCTCTGATTGGTGGGTAGGGCTGGGATTCTGATTGGCTGTTGGTTCTCGGGCTCTGATTGGTGGGTAGGGCTGGGATTCTGATTGGCTGTTGGTTCTCGGGCTCTGATTGTAATTAGGGCTGGGATTCTGACTGGCTGTTGGTTCTCGGGCTCTGATTGGTGGGTAGGGCTGGGATTCTGATTGGCTGTTGGTTCTCGGGCTCTGATTGGTGGTTAGGGCTGGGATTCTGATTGGCTGTTGGTTCTCGGGCTCTGATTGGTGGTTAGGGCTGGGATTCTGACTGGCTGTTGGTTCTCGGGCTCTGATTGGTGGATAGGGCTGGGATTCTGACTGGCTGTTGGTTCTCGGGCTCTGATTGGTGGGTAGGGCTGGGATTCTGACTGGCTGTTGGTTCTCGGGCTCTGATTGGTGGTTAGGTCTGGGATTCTTACTGGCTGTTGGTTCTCGGTCTCTGATTGGTGGTTAGGGCGGGTAGGGCTGGGATTCTGATTGGCTGTTGGTTCTCGGGCTCTGATTGGTGGGTAGGGCTGGGATTTTGACTGGCTGTTGGTTCTCGGGCTCTGATTTGTGGGTAGGGCTGGGATTCTGACTGGCTGTTGGTTCTCGGGCTCTGATTGGTGGGTAGGACTGGGATTCTGATTGGCTGTTGGTTCTCGGGCTGTGATTGGTGGGTAGGGCTGGGATTCTGACTGGCTGTTGGTTCTCGGGCTCTGATTGGTGGGTAGGGCTGGGATTCTGACTGGCTGTTGGTTCTCGGGCTCTGATTGGTGGGAAGGGCTGGGATTCTGACTGGCTGTTGGTTCTCGTGCTCTGATTGGTGGGTAGGGCTGGGATTCTGACTGGCTGTTGGTTCTCGGGCTCTGATTGGTGGTTAGGGCTGGGATTCTGACTGGCTGTTGGTTCTCGGGCTCTGATTGGTGGGTAGGGCTGGGATTCTGACTGGCTGTTGGTTCTCGGGCTCTGATTGGTGGGTAGGGCTGGGATTCTGACTGGCTGTTGGTTCTCGGGCTCTGATTGGTGGTTAGAGCTGGGATTCTGACTGGCTGTTGGTTCTCGGGCTCTGATTGGTGGTTAGGGCGGGTAGGGCTGGGATTCTGATTGGCTGTTGGTTCTCGGGCTCTGATTGGTGGGTAGGGCTGGGATTCTGATTGGCTGTTGGTTCTCGGGCTCTGATTGGTGGTTAGGGCTGGGATTCTGATTGGCTGTTGGTTCTCGGGCTCTGATTGGTGGTTAGGGCAGGGATTCTGACTGGCTGTTGGTTCTCGGGCTCTGATTGGTGGTTAGGGCTGGGATTCTGACTGGCTGTTGGTTCTCGGGCTCTGATTGGTGGGTAGGGCTGGGATTCCGACTGGCTGTTGGTTCTCGGGCTCTGATTGGTGGGTAGTGCTGGGATTCCGACTGGCTGTTGGTTCTCGGGCTCTGATTGGTGGGTAGGGCTGGGATTCCGACTGGCTGTTGGTTCTCGGGCTCTGATTGGTGGGTAGGGCTGGGATTCTGATTGGCTGTTGGTTCTCGGGCTCTGATTGGTGGGTTCTCGGGCTCTGATTGGTGGGTAGGGCTGGGATTCTGATTGGCTGTTGGTTCTCGGGCTGTGATCGGTGGGAAGGGCTGGGATTCTGATTGGCTGTTGGTTCTCGGGCTGTGATTGGTGGGTAGGGCTGGGATTCTGATTGGCTGTTGGTTCTCGGGCTGTGATTGGTGGGTAGGGCTGTGATTCTGATTGGCTGTTGGTTCTCGGGCTGTGATTGGTGGGAAGGGCTGGGATTCTGATTAGCTGTTGGTTCTCGGTCTGTGATTGGTGGGTAGGGCTGGGATTCTGATTGGCTGTTGGTTCTCGGGCTGTGATTGGTGGGTAGGGCTTGGATTCTGATTGGCTGTTGGTTCTCGGGCTCTGATTGGTGGTTAGGGCTGGGATTCTGACTGGCTGTTGGTTCTCGGGCTCTGATTGGTGGTTAGGGCGGGTAGGGCTGGGATTCTGATTGGCTGTTGGTTCTCGGGCTCTGATTGGTGGGTAGGGCTGGGATTCTGACTGGCTGTTGGTTCTCGGGCTCTGATTGGTGGGTAGGGCTGGGATTCTGACTGGCTGTTGGTTCTCGGGCTGTGATTGGTGGGTAGGGCTGGGATTCTGATTGGCTGTTGGTTCTCGGGCTGTGATTGGTGGGTAGGGCTGGGATTCTGACTGGCTGTTGATTCTCGGGCTGTGATTGGTGGGTAGGGCTGGGATTCTGACTGGCTGTTGGTTCTCGGGCTGTGATTGGTGGGTAGGGCTGGGATTCTGACTGGCTGTTGGTTCTCGGGCTGTGATTGGTGGGTAGGGCTGGGATTCTGACTGGCTGTTGGTTCTCGGGCTCTGATTGGTGGGTAGGGCTGGGATTCTGATTGGCTGTTGGTTCTCGGGCTCTGATTGGTGGGTAGGGCTGGGATTCTGATTGGCTGTTGGTTCTCGGGCTCTGATTGGTGGTTAGGGCGTGTAGGGCTGGGATTCTGATTGGCTGTTGGTTCTCGGGCTGTGATTGGTGGGTAGGGCTTTGATTCTGATTGGCTGTTGGTTCTCGGGCTCTGATTGGTGGGTAGGGTTGGGATTCTGATTGGCTGTTGGTTCTCTTTCTCTGATTGGTGGGTAGGGCTGGGATTATGACTGGCTGTTGGTTCTCGGGCTCTGATTGGTGGTTAGGGCTGGGATTCTGACTGGCTGTTGGTTCTCGGGCTCTGATTGGTGGGTAGGGCTGGGATTCTGACTGGCTGTTGGTTCTCGGGCTCTGATTGGTGGGTAGGGCTGGGATTCTGACTGGCTGTTGGTTCTCGGGCTGTGATTGGTGGGTAGGGCTGGGATTCTGACTGGCTGTTGGTTCTCGGGCTGTGATTGGTGGGTAGGGCTGGGATTCTGATTGGCTGTTGGTTCTCGGGCTCTGATTGGTGGGTAGGGCTGGGATTCTGATTGGCTGTTGGTTCTCGGGCTCTGATTGGTGGGTAGGGCTGGTATTCTGATTGGCTGTTGATTCTCGGGCTCTGATTGGTGGTTAGGGCTGGGATTCTGATTGGCTGTTAGTTCTCGGGCTCTGATTGGTGGTTAGGGCGGGTAGGGCTGGGATTCTGACTGGCAGTTGGTTCTCGGGCTCTGATTGGTGGGTAGGGCTGGGATTCTGACTGGCTGTTGGTTCTCGGGCTCTGATTGGTGGTTAGGGCTGGGATTCTGATTGGCTGTTGGTTCTCGGGCTCTGATTGGTGGTTAGGGCTGGGATTCTGATTGGCTGTTGGTTCTCGGGCTCTGATTGGTGGGTAGGGCTGGGATTCTGATTGGCTGTTGGTTCTCGGGCTCTGATTGGTGGGTAGGGCTGGGATTCTGATTGGCTGTTGGTTCTCGGGCTCTGATTGGTAATTAGGGCTGGGATTCTGACTGGCTGTTGGTTCTCGGGCTCTGATTGGTGGGTAGGGCTGGGATTCTGATTGGCTGTTGGTTCTCGGGCTCTGATTGGTGGTTAGGGCTGGGATTCTGATTGGCTGTTGGTTCTCGGGCTCTGATTGGTGGTTAGGGCTGGGATTCTGACTGGCTGTTGGTTCTCGGGCTCTGATTGGTGGATAGGGCTGGGATTCTGACTGGCTGTTGGTTCTCGGGCTCTGATTGGTGGGTAGGGCTGGGATTCTGACTGGCTGTTGGTTCTCAGGCTCTGATTGGTGGTTAGGGCTGGGATTCTGACTGGCTGTTGGTTCTCGGGCTCTGATTGGTGGTTAGGGCGGGTAGGGCTGGTATTCTGATTGGCTGTTGGTTCTCGGGCTCTGATTGGTGGGTAGGGCTGGGATTCTGATTGGCTGTTGGTTCTCGGGCTCTGATTGGTGGGTAGGGCTGGGATTCTGATTGGCTGTTGGTTCTCGGGCTCTGATTGGTGGTTAGGGCTGGGATTCTGATTGGCTGTTGGTTCTCGGGCTCTGATTGGTGGTTAGGGCTGGGATTCTGACTGGCTGTTGGTTCTCGGGCTCTGACTGGTGGGTAGGGCTGGGATTCCGACTGGCTGTTGGTTCTCGGGCTCTGATTGGTGGGTAGGGCTGGGATTCCGACTGGCTGTTGGTTCTCGGGCTCTGATTGGTGGGTAGGGCTGGGATTCCGACTGGCTGTTGGTTCTCGGGCTCTGATTGGTGGGTGGGTTCTCGGGCTCTGATTGGTGGGTAGGGCTGGGATTCTGATTGGCTGTTGGTTCTCGTGCTGTGATTGGTGAGAAGGGCTGGGATTCTGATTGGCTGTTGGTTCTCGGGCTGTGATTGGTGGGTAGGGCTGGGATTCTGATTGGCTGTTGGTTCTCGGGCTCTGATTGGTGGTTAGGGCTGGGATTCTGACTGGCTGTTGGTTCTCGGGCTCTGATTGGTGGTTAGGGCGGGTAGGGCTGGGATTCTGATTGGCTGTTGGTTCTCGGGCTCTGATTGGTGGGTAGGGCTGGGATTCTGATTGGCTGTTGGTTCTCGGGCTCTGATTGGTGGGTAGGGCTGGGATTCTGATTGGCTGTTGGTTCTCGGGCTCTGATTGGTGGTTAGGGCTGGGATTCTGATTGGCTGTTGGTTCTCGGGCTCTGATTGGTGGTTAGGGCAGGGATTCTGACTGGCTGTTGGTTCTCGGGCTCTGATTGGTGGTTAGGGCTGGGATTCTGACTGGCTGTTGGTTCTCGCGCTCTGATTGGTGGGTAGGGCTGGGATTCCGACTGGCTGTTGGTTCTCGGGCTCTGATTGGTGGGTAGGGCTGGGATTCCGACTGGCTGTTGGTTCTCGGGCTCTGATAGGTGGGTAGGGCTGGGATTCCGACTGGCTGTTGGTTCTCGGGCTCTGATTGGTGGGTGGGTTCTCGGGCTCTGATTGGTGGGTAGGGCTGGGATTCTGATTGGCTGTTGGTTCTCGTGCTGTGATTGGTGGGAAGGGCTGGGATTCTGATTGGCTGTTGGTTCTCGGGCTGTGATTGGTGGGCAGGGCTGGGATTCTGATTGGCTCTTGGTTCTGGGGCTGTGATTGGTGGGTAGGGCTGGGATTCTGACTGGCTGTTGATTCTCGGGCTGTGATTGGTGGGTAGGGCTGGGATTCTGATTGGCTGTTGGTTCTCGGGCTCTGATTGGTGGGTAGGGCTGGGATTCTGATTGGCTGTTGGTTCTTGGGCTCTGATTGGTGGGTAGGGCTGGGATTCTGAATGGCTGTTGGTTCTCGGGCTCTGATTGGTGGGTAGGGCTGGGATTCTGATTGGCTGTTGGTTCTCGGGCTCTGATTGGTGGGTAGGGCTGGTATTCTGATTAGCTGTTGTGTCCCGGGCTCTGATTGGTGGTTATGGCTGGGATTCTGATTGGCTGTTAGTTCTCGGGCTCTGATTGGTGGTTAGGGCGGGTAGGGCTGGGATTCTGACTGGCAGTTGGTTCTCGGGCTCTGATTGGTGGGTAGGGCTGGGATTCTGACTGGCTGTTGGTTCTCGGGCTCTGATTGTGGTTAGGGCTGGGATTCTGACTGGCTGTTGGTTCTCGGGCTCTGATTGGTGGTTAGGGCTGGGATTCTGACTGGCTGTTGGTTCTCGGGCTCTGATTGGTGGGTAGGGCTGGGATTGTGACTGGCTGTTGGTTCTCGGGCTCTGATTTGTGGGTAGGGCTGGGATTCTGATTGGCTGTTGGTTCTCGGGATGTGATTGGTGGGTAGGGCTGGGATTCTGACTGGCTGTTGGTTCTCGGGCTCTGATTGGTGGGTAGGGCTGGGATTCTGACTGGCTGTTGGTTCTCGGGCTCTGATTGGTGGGTAGGGGTGGGATTCTGATTGGCTGTTGGTTCTCGGGCTCTGATTGGTGGGTAGGGCTGGGATTCTGACTGGATGTTGGTTCTCGGGCTCTGATTGGTGGGTAGGGCTGGGATTCTGACTGGCTGTTGGTTCTCGTGCTCTGATTGGTGGGTAGGGCTGGGATTCTGATTGGCTGTTGGTTCTCGGGCTCTGATTGGTGGGTAGGGCTGGGATTCTGATTGGCTGTTGGTTCTCGGGCTCTGATTGGTAATTAGGGCTGGGATTCTGACTGGCTGTTGGAACTCGGGCTCTGATTGGTGGGTAGGGCTGGGATTCTGATTGGCTGTTGGTTCTCGGGCTCTGATTGGTGGTTAGGGTTTGGATTCTGATTGGCTGTTGGTTCTCGGGCTCTGATTGGTGGGTAGGGCTGGGATTCTGACTGGCTGTTGGTTCTCGGGCTCTGATTTGTGGTTAGGGCTGGGATTCTGACTGGCTGTTGGTTCTCGGGCTCTGATTGGTGGATAGGGCTGGGATTCTGACTGGCTGTTGGTTCTCGGCTCTGATTGGTGGGTAGGGCTGGGATTCTGACTGGCTGTTGGTTCTCGGGCTCTGATTGGTGGTTAGGGCTGGGATTCTGACTGGCTGTTGGTTCTCGGGCTCTGATTGGTGGTTAGGGCGGGTAGGGCTGGGATTCTGATTGGCTGTTGGTTCTCGGGCTCTGATTGGTGGGTAGGGCTGGGATTCTGATTGGCTGTTGGTTCTCGGGCTCTGATTGGTGGGTAGGGCTGGGATTCTGATTGGCTGTTGATTCTCGGGCTCTGATTGGTGGTTAGGGCTGGGATTCTGATTGGCTGTTAGTTCTCGGGCTCTGATTGGTGGTTAGGGCGGGTAGGGCTGGGATTCTGACTGGCAGTTGGTTCTCGGGCTCTGATTGGTGGGTAGGGCTGGGATTCTGACTGGCTGTTGGTTCTCGGGCTCTGATTGGTGGTTAGGGCTGGGATTCTGATTGGCTGTTGGTTCTCGGGCTCTGATTGGTGGTTAGGGCTGGGATTCTGACTGGCTGTTGGTTCTCGGGCTCTGATTGGTGGGTAGTGCTAGGATTCTGACTGGCTGTTGGTTCTCGGGCTGTGATTGGTGGGTAGGGCTGGGATTCTGACTGGCTGTTGGTTTTCGGGCTGTGATTGGTGGGTAGGGCTGGGATTCTGACTGGCTGTTGGTTCTCGGGCTGTGATTGGTGGGTAGGGCTGGGATTCTGACTGGATGTTGGTTCTCGGGCTCTGATTGGTGGGTAGGGCTGGGATTCTGAACGGATGTTGGTTCTCGGGCTCTGATTGGTGGGTAGGGCTGGGATTCTGACTGGCTGTTGGTTCTCGTGCTCTGATTGGTGGGTAGGGCTGGGATTCTGATTGGCTGTTGGTTCTCGGGCTGCGATTGGTGAGTAGGGCTGGGATTCTGATTGGCTGTTGGTTCTCGGGCTCTGATTGGTGGTTAGGGCAGGGATTCTGACTGGCTGTTGGTTCTCGGGCTCTGATTGGTGGTTAGGGCTGGGATTCTGACTGGCTGTTGGTTCTCGGGCTCTGATTGGTGGGTAGGGCTGGGATTCCGACTGGCTGTTGGTTCTCGGGCTCTGATTGGTGGGTAGTGCTGGGATTCCGACTGGCTGTTGGTTCTCGGGCTCTGATTGGTGGGTAGGGCTGGGATTCTGACTGGCTGTTGGTTCTCGGGCTCTGATTGGTGGGTACGGCTGGGATTCTGATTAGCTGTTGGTTCTCGGGCTCTGATTGGTGGGTTCTCGGGCTCTGATTGGTGGGTAGGGCTGGGATTCTGATTGGCTGTTGGTTCTCGGGCTGTGATTGGTGGGAAGGGCTGGGATTCTGATTGGCTGTTGGTTCTCTGGCTGTGATTGGTGGGTAGGGCTGGGATTCTGATTGGCTGTTGGTTCTCGGGCTGTGATTGGTGGGTAGGGCTGTGATTCTGATTGGCTGTTGGTTCTCGGGCTGTGATTGGTGGCAAGGGCTGGGATTCTGATTAGCTGTTGGTTCTCGGTCTGTGATTGGTGGGTAGGGCTGGGATTCTGATTGGCTGTTGGTTCTCGGGCTGTGATTGGTGGGTAGGGCTTGGATTCTGATTGGCTGTTGGTTCTCGGGCTCTGATTGGTGGTTAGGGCTGGGATTCTGACTGGCTGTTGGTTCTCGGGCTCTGATTGGTGGTTAGGGCGGGTAGGGCTGGGATTCTGATTGGCTGTTGGTTCTCGGGCTCTGATTGGTGGGTAGGGCTGGGATTCTGACTGGCTGTTGGTTCTCGGGCTCTGATTGGTGGGTAGGGCTGGGATTCTGACTGGCTGTTGGTTCTCGGGCTGTGATTGGTGGGTAGGGCTGGGATTCTGATTGGCTGTTGGTTCTCGGGCTGTGATTGGTGGGTAGGGCTGGGATTCTGATTGGCTGTTGGTTCTCGGGCTGTGATTGGTGGGTAGGGCTGGGATTCTGACTGGCTGTTGGTTCTCGGGCTGTGATTGGTGGGTAGGGCTGGGATTCTGACTGGCTGTTGGTTCTCGGGCTCTGATTGGTGGGTAGGGCTGGGATTCTGACTGGCTGTTGGTTCTCGGGCTCTGATTGGTGGGTAGGGCTGGGATTCTGATTGGCTGTTGGTTCTCGGGCTCTGATTGGTGGGTAGGGCTGGGATTCTGATTGGCTGTTGGTTCTCGGGCTCTGATTGGTGGTTAGGGCGGGTAGGGCTGGGATTCTGATTGGCTGTTGGTTCTCGGGCTGTGATTGGTGGGTAGGGCTTTGATTCTGATTGGCTGTTGGTTCTCGGGCTCTGATTGGTGGGTAGGGCTGGGATTCTGATTGGCTGTTGGTTCTCTTTCTCTGATTGGTGGTTAGGGCTGGGATTCTGACTGGCTGTTGGTTCTCGGGCTCTGATTGGTGGTTAGGGCTGGGATTCTGACTGGCTGTTGGTTCACGGGCTCTGATTGGTGGGTAGGGCTGGGATTCTGACTGGCTGTTGGTTCTCGGGCTCTGATTGGTGGGTAGGGCTGGGATTCTGACTGGCTGTTGGTTCTCGGGCTGTGATTGGTGGGTAGGGCTGGGATTCTGACTGGCTGTTGGTTCTCGGGCTGTGATTGGTGGGTAGGGCTGGGATTCTGATTGGCTGTTGGTTCTCGGGCTCTGATTGGTGGGTAGGGCTGGGATTCTGATTGGCTGTTGGTTCTCGGGCTCTGATTGGTGGGTAGGGCTGGTATTCTGATTGGCTGTTGATTCTCGGGCTCTGATTGGTGGTTAGGGCTGGGATTCTGATTGGCTGTTAGTTCTCGGGCTCTGATTGGTGGTTAGGGCGGGTAGGGCTGGGATTCTGACTGGCAGTTGGTTCTCGGGCTCTGATTGGTGGGTAGGGCTGGGATTCTGACTGGCTGTTGGTTCTCGGGCTCTGATTGGTGGTTAGGGCTGGGATTCTGATTGGCTGTTGGTTCTCGGGCTCTGATTGGTGGTTAGGGCTGGGATTCTGATTGGCTGTTGGTTCTCGGGCTCTGATTGGTGGGTAGGGCTGGGATTCTGATTGGCTGTTGGTTCTCGGGCTCTGATTGGTGGGTAGGGCTGGGATTCTGATTGGCTGTTGGTTCTCGGGCTCTGATTGGTAATTAGGGCTGGGATTCTGACTGGCTGTTGGTTCTCGGGCTCTGATTGGTGGGTAGGGCTGGGATTCTGATTGGCTGTTGGTTCTCGGGCTCTGATTGGTGGTTAGGGCTGGGATTCTGATTGGCTGTTGGTTCTCGGGCTCTGATTGGTGGTTAGGGCTGGGATTCTGACTGGCTGTTGGTTCTCGGGCTCTGATTGGTGGATAGGGCTGGGATTCTGACTGGCTGTTGGTTCTCGGGCTCTGATTGGTGGGTAGGGCTGGGATTCTGACTGGCTGTTGGTTCTCGGGCTCTGATTGGTGGTTAGGGCTGGGATTCTGACTGGCTGTTGGTTCTCGGGCTCTGATTGGTGGTTAGGGCGGGTAGGGCTGGGATTCTGATTGGCTGTTGGTTCTCGGGCTCTGATTGGTGGGTAGCGCTGGGATTCTGATTGGCTGTTGGTTCTCGGGCTCTGATTGGTGGGTAGGGCTGGGATTCTGATTGGCTGTTGGTTCTCGGGCTCTGATTGGTGGTTAGGGCTGGGATTCTGATTGGCTGTTGGTTCTCGGGCTCTGATTGGTGGTTAGGGCAGGGATTCTGACTGGCTGTTGGTTCTCGGGCTCTGATTGGTGGTTAGGGCTGGGATTCTGACTGGCTGTTGGTTCTCGGGCTCTGATTGGTGGGTAGGGCTGGGATTCCGACTGGCTGTTGGTTCTCGGGCTCTGATTGGTGGGTAGGGCTGGGATTCTGACTGGCTGTTGGTTCTCGGGCTCTGATTGGTGGGTAGGGCTGGGATTCCGACTGGCTGTTGTTTCTCGGGCTCTGATTGGTGGGTGGGTTCTCGGGCTCTGATTGGTGGGTAGGGCTGGGATTCTGATTGGCTGTTGGTTCTCGTGCTGTGATTGGTGGGAAGGGCTGGGATTCTGATTGGCTGTTGGTTCTCGGGCTGTGATTGGTGGGTAGGGCTGGGATTCTGATTGGCTGTTGGTTCTCGGGCTCTGATTGGTGGTTAGGGCTGGGATTCTGACTGGCTGTTGGTTCTCGGGCTCTGATTGGTGGTTAGGGCGGGTAGGGCTGGGATTCT
This sequence comes from Pleurodeles waltl, assembly GCF_031143425.1. NCBI lineage: Eukaryota > Metazoa > Chordata > Amphibia > Caudata > Salamandridae > Pleurodeles > Pleurodeles waltl. Next base: position 26,899 of record NW_027149943.1, on the reverse strand, counting down.
GATTGGCTGTTGGTTCTCGGGCTCTGATTGGTGGGTAGGGCTGGGATTCTGATTGGCTGTTGGTTCTCGGGCTCTGATTGGTGGGTAGGGCTGGGATTCTGATTGGCTGTTGGTTCTCGGGCTCTGATTGGTGGTTAGGGCTGGGATTCTGATTGGCTGTTGGTTCTCGGGCTCTGATTGGTGGTTAGGGCAGGGATTCTGACTGGCTGTTGGTTCTCGGGCTCTGATTGGTGGTTAGGGCTGGGATTCTGACTGGCTGTTGGTTCTCGCGCTCTGATTGGTGGGTAGGGCTGGGATTCCGACTGGCTGTTGGTTCTCGGGCTCTGATTGGTGGGTAGGGCTGGGATTCCGACTGGCTGTTGGTTCTCGGGCTCTGATTGGTGGGTAGGGCTGGGATTCCGACTGGCTGTTGGTTCTCGGGCTCTGATTGGTGGGTGGGTTCTCGGGCTCTGATTGGTGGGTAGGGCTGGGATTCTGATTGGCTGTTGGTTCTCGTGCTGTGATTGGTGGGAAGGGCTGGGATTCTGATTGGCTGTTGTTTCTCGGGCTGTGATTGGTGGGTAGGGCTGGGATTCTGATTGGCTGTTGGTTCTGGGGCTGTGATTGGTGGGTAGGGCTGGGATTCTGACTGGCTGTTGATTCTCGGGCTGTGATTGGTGGGTAGGGCTGGAGTTCTGACTGGCTGTTGGTTCTCGGGCTGTGATTGGTGGGTAGGGCTGGGATTCTGACTAGCTGTTGGTTCTCGGGCTCTGATTGGTGGGTAGGGCTGAGATTCTGATTGGCTGTTGGTTCTCGGGCTGTAATTGGTGGTTAGGGCTGGGATTCTGATTGGCTGTTGGTTCTCGGGCTCTGATTGGTGGGTAGGGCTGGGATTCTGATTGGCTGTTGGTTCTTGGGCTCTGATTGGTGGGTAGGGCTGGGATTCTGAATGGCTGTTGGTTCTCGGGCTCTGATTGGTGGGTAGGCCTGGGATTCTGATTGGCTGTTGGTTCTCGGGCTCTGATTGGTGGGTAGGGCTGGTATTCTGATTAGCTGTTGTGTCTCGGGCTCTGATTGGTGGTTAGGGCTGGGATTCTGATTGGCTGTTAGTTCTCGGGCTCTGATTGGTGGTTAGGGCGGGTAGGGCTGGGATTCTGACTGGCAGTTGGTTCTCGGGCTCTGATTGGTGGGTAGGGCTGGGATTCTGACTGGCTGTTGGTTCTCGGGCTCTGATTGTGGTTAGGGCTGGGATTCTGACTGGCTGTTGGTTCTCGGGCTCTGATTGGTGGTTAGGGCTGGGATTCTGACTGGCTGTTGGTTCTCGGGCTCTGATTGGTGGGTAGGGCTGGGATTCTGACTGGCTGTTGGTTCTCGGGCTCTGATTTGTGGGTAGGGCTGGGATTCTGATTGGCTGTTGGTTCTCGGGATGTGATTGGTGGGTAGGGCTGGGATTCTGACTGGCTGTTGGTTCTCGGGCTCTGATTGGTGGGTAGGGCTGGGATTCTGATTGGCTGTTGGTTCTCGGGCTCTGATTGGTGGGTAGGGCTGGGATTCTGATTGGCTGTTGGTTCTCGGGCTCTGATTGGTAATTAGGGCTGGGATTCTGACTGGCTGTTGGTTCTCGGGCTCTGATTGGTGGGTAGGGCTGGGATTCTGATTGGCTGTTGGTTCTCGGGCTCTGATTGGTGGTTAGGGTTTGGATTCTGATTGGCTGTTGGTTCTCGGGCTCTGATTGGTGGGTAGGGCTGGGATTCTTACTGGCTGTTGGTTCTCGGGCTCTGATTTGTGGTTAGGGCTGGGATTCTGACTGGCTGTTGGTTCTCGGGCTCTGATTGGTGGATAGGGCTGGGATTCTGACTGGCTGTTGGTTCTCGGGCTCTGATTGGTGGGTAGGGCTGGGATTCTGACTGGCTGTTGGTTCTCGGGCTCTGATTGGTGGTTAGGGCTGGGATTCTGACTGGCTGTTGGTTCTCGGGCTCTGATTGGTGGTTAGGGCGGGTAGGGCTAGGATTCTGATTGGCTGTTGGTTCTCGGGCTCTGATTGGTGGGTAGGGCTGGGATTCTGATTGGCTGTTGGTTCTCGGGCTCTGATTGGTGGGTAGGGCTGGGATTCTGATTGGCTGTTGGTTCTCGGGCTCTGATTGGTGGGTAGGGCTGGGATTCTGATTGGCTGTTGGTTCTCGGGCTCTGATTGGTAATTAGGGCTGGGATTCTGACTGGCTGTTGGTTCTCGGGCTCTGATTGGTGGGTAGGGCTGGGATTCTGATTGGCTGTTGGTTCTCGGGCTCTGATTTGTGGGTAGGGCTGGGATTCTGATTGGCTGTTGGTTCTCGGGATGTGATTGGTGGGTAGGGCTGGGATTCTGACTGGCTGTTGGTTCTCGGGCTCTGATTGGTGGGTAGGGCTGGGATTCTGATTGGCTGTTGGTTCTCGGGCTCTGATTGGTGGGTAGGGCTGGGATTCTGATTGGCTGTTGGTTCTCGGGCTCTGATTGGTAATTAGGGCTGGGATTCTGACTGGCTGTTGGTTCTCGGGCTCTGATTGGTGGGTAGGGCTGGGATTCTGATTGGCTGTTGGTTCTCGGGCTCTGATTGGTGGTTAGGGTTTGGATTCTGATTGGCTGTTGGTTCTCGGGCTCTGATTGGTGGGTAGGGCTGGGATTCTGACTGGCTGTTGGTTCTCGGGCTCTGATTTGTGGTTAGGGCTGGGATTCTGACTGGCTGTTGGTTCTCGGGCTCTGATTGGTGGATAGGGCTGGGATTCTGACTGGCTGTTGGTTCTCGGGCTCTGATTGGTGGGTAGGGCTGGGATTCTGACTGGCTGTTGGTTCTCGGGCTCTGATTGGTGGTTAGGGCTGGGATTCTGACTGGCTGTTGGTTCTCGGGCTCTGATTGGTGGTTAGGGCGGGTAGGGCTAGGATTCTGATTGGCTGTTTGTTCTCGGGCTCTGATTGGTGGGTAGGGCTGGGATTCTGATTGGCTGTTGGTTCTCGGGCTCTGATTGGTGGGTAGGGCTGGGATTCTGATTGGCTGTTGATTCTCGGGCTCTGATTGGTGGTTAGGGCTGGGATTCTGATTGGCTGTTAGTTCTCGGGCTCTGATTGGTGGTTAGGGCGGGTAGGGCTGGGATTCTGACTGGCAGTTGGTTCTCGGGCTCTGATTGGTGGGTAGGGCTGGGATTCTGACTGGCTGTTGGTTCTCGGGCTCTGATTGGTGGTTAGGGATGGGATTCTGATTGGCTGTTGGTTCTCGGGCTCTGATTGGTGGTTATGGCTGGGATTCTGACTGGCTGTTGGTTCTCGGGCTCTGATTGGTGGGTAGGGCTGGGATTCTGACTGGCTGTTGGTTCTCGGGCTCTGATTTGTGGGTAGGGCTGGGATTCTGATTGGCTGTTGGTTCTCGGGATGTGATTGGTGGGTAGGGCTGGGATTCTGACTGGCTGTTGGTTCTCGGGCTCTGATTGGTGGGTAGGGCTGGGATTCTGATTGGCTGTTGGTTCTCGGGCTCTGATTGGTGGGTAGGGCTGGGATTCTGATTGGCTGTTGGTTCTCGGGCTCTGATTGGTAATTAGGGCTGGGATTCTGACTGGCTGTTGGTTCTCGGGCTCTGATTGGTGGGTAGGGCTGGGATTCTGATTGGCTGTTGGTTCTCGGGCTCTGATTGGTGGTTAGGGTTTGGATTCTGATTGGCTGTTGGTTCTCGGGCTCTGATTGGTGGGTAGGGCTGGGATTCTGACTGGCTGTTGGTTCTCGGGCTCTGATTTGTGGTTAGGGCTGGGATTCTGACTGGCTGTTGGTTCTCGGGCTCTGATTGGTGGATAGGGCTGGGATTCTGACTGGCTGTTGGTTCTCGGGCTCTGATTGGTGGGTAGGGCTGGGATTCTGACTGGCTGTTGGTTCTCGGGCTCTGATTGGTGGTTAGGGCTGGGATTCTGACTGGCTGTTGGTTCTCGGGCTCTGATTGGTGGTTAGGGCGGGTAGGGCTAGGATTCTGATTGGCTGTTGGTTCTCGGGCTCTGATTGGTGGGTAGGGCTGGGATTCTGATTGGCTGTTGGTTCTCGGGCTCTGATTGGTGGGTAGGGCTGGGATTCTGATTGGCTGTTGATTCTCGGGCTCTGATTGGTGGTTAGGGCTGGGATTCTGATTGGCTGTTAGTTCTCGGGCTCTGATTGGTGGTTAGGGCGGGTAGGGCTGGGATTCTGACTGGCAGTTGGTTCTCGGGCTCTGATTGGTGGGTAGGGCTGGGATTCTGACTGGCTGTTGGTTCTCGGGCTCTGATTGGTGGTTAGGGCTGGGATTCTGATTGGCTGTTGGTTCTCGGGCTCTGATTGGTGGTTATGGCTGGGATTCTGACTGGCTGTTGGTTCTCGGGCTCTGATTGGTGGGTAGTGCTGGGATTCTGACTGGCTGTTGGTTCTCGGGCTCTGATTGGTGGGTAGGGCTGGGATTCTGACTGGCTGTTGGTTCTCGGGCTGTGATTGGTGGGTAGGGCTGGGATTCTGACTGGCTGTTGGTTCTCGGGCTGTGATTGGTGGGTAGGGCTGGGATTCTGACTGGCTGTTGGTTCTCGGGCTGTGATTGGTGGGTAGGGCTGGGATTCTGATTGGCTGTTGGTTCTCGGGCTCTGATTGGTGGGTAGGGCTGGGATTCTGACTGGATGTTGGTTCTCGGGCTCTGATTGGTGGGTAGGGCTGGGATTCTGACTGGCTGTTGGTTCTCGTGCTCTGATTGGTGGGTAGGGCTGGGATTCTGATTGGCTGTTGGTTCTCGCGCTGCGATTGGTGGGTAGGGCTGGGATTCTGATTGGCTGTTGGTTCTCGGGTTGTGATTGGTGGTTAGGGCGGGTAGGGCTGGGATTCTGATTGGCTGTTGGATCTCGGGCTCTGATTGGTGGGTAGGGCTGGGATTCTGATTGGCTGTTGGTTCTCAGGCTCTGATTGGTGGGTAGGGCTGGGATTCTGATTGGCTGTTGGTTCTCGGGCTCGGATTGGTGGGTAGGGCTGGGATTCCGACTGGCTGTTGGTTCTCGGGCTCTGATTGGTGGTTAGGGCTGGGATTCCGACTGGCTGTTGGTTCTCGGGCTGTGATTGGTGGGTAGGGCTGGGATTCCGACTGGCTGTTGGTTCTCGGGCTGTGATTGGTGGGTAGGGCTGGGATTCTGACTGGCTGTTGGTTCTCGGGCTCTGATTGGTGGGTAGGGCTGGGATTCTGACTGGCTGTTGGTTCTCGGGCTCAGATTGGTAGGTCGGGCTGGGATTCTGACTGGCTGTTGGTTCTCGGGCTCTGATTGGTGGGTCGGGCTGGGATTCTGACTGGCTGTTGGTTCTCGGGCTCCGATTGGTGGGTAGGGCTGGGATTCTGACTGGCTGTTGGTTCTCGGGCTCCGATTGGTGGGTAGGGCTGGGATTCTGACTGGCTGTTGGTTCTCGGGCTGTGATTGGTTGGTAGGGCTGGGATTCTGATTGGCTGTTGGTTCTCGGGCTGTGATTGGTGGTTAGTGCTGGGATTCTGATTGGCTTTTGGTTCTCGGGCTCTGATTGGTGGGTAGGGCTGGGATTCTGATTGGCTGTTGGTTCTCGGGCTCTGAATGGTGGGTAGGGCTGGGATTCTGACTGGCTGTTGGTTCTCGGGCTCTGATTGGTGGGTAGGGCTGGGATTCTGACTGGCTGTTGGTTCTCGGGCTCTGATTGGTGGGTCGGGCTGGGATTCTGACTGGCTGTTGGTTCTCGGGCTCTGATTGGTGGGTCGGGCTGGGATTCTGACTGGCTGTTGGTTCTCGGGCTCCGATTGGTGGGTAGGGCTGGGATTCTGACTGGCTGTTGGTTCTCGGGCTCCGATTGGTGGGTAGGGCTGGGATTCTGACTGGCTGTTGGTTTTCGGGCTATGATTGGTTGGTAGGGCTGGGATTCTGATTGGCTGTTGGTTCTCGGGCTGTGATTGGTGGTTAGGGCTGGGATTCTGATTGGCTGTTGGTTCTCGGGCTGTGATTGGTGGTTAGGGCTGGGATTCTGATTGGCTGTTGGTTCTCGGGCTCTGATTGGTGGGTAGGGCTGGGATTCTGACTGGCTGTTGGTTCTCGGCCTCTGATTGGTGGGTAGGGCTGGGATTCTGACTGGCTGTTGGTTCTCGGGCTGTGATTGGTGGGTAGGGCTGGGATTCTGACTGGCTGTTGGTTCTCGGGCTGTGATTGGTGGTTAGGGCGGGTAGGGCTGGGATTCTGATTGGCTGTTGGTTCTCGGGCTCTGATTGGTGGGTAGGGCTAGGATTCCGACTGGCTGTTGGTTCTCTGGCTCTGATTGGTGGGTAGGGCTGGGATTCTGACTGGCTGTTGGTTCTCGGGCTCTGATTGGTGGGTAGGGCTGGGATTCTGACTGGCTGTTGGTTCTCGGGCTCTGATTGGTGGTTAGGGCGTGTAGGGCTGGGATTCTGATTGGCTGTTGGTTCTCGGGCTCTGATTGGTGGGTAGGGCTGGGATTTTGACTGGCTGTTGGTTCTCGGGCTCTGATTGGTGGGTAGGGCTGGGATTCTGACTGGCTGTTGGTTCTCTGGCTCTGATTGGTGGGTAGGGCTGGGATTCTGACTGGCTGTTGGTTCTCGGGCTCTGATTGGTGGGTAGGGCTGGGATTCTGACTGGCTGTTGGTTCTCGGGCTCTGATTGGTGGGTAGGGCTGGGATTCTGACTGGCTGTTGGTTCTCGGGCTCTGATTGGTGGGTAGGGCTGGGATTCTGACTGGCTGTTGGTATTCTGGCTCTGATTGGTGGGTAGGGCTGGGATTCTGACTGGCTGTTGGTTCTCGGGCTCTGATTGGTGGGTAGGGCTGGGATTCTGACTGGCTGTTGGTTCTCGGGCTCTGATTGGTGGGTAGGGCTGGGATTCTGACTGGCTGTTGGTTCTCGGGCTCTGATTGGTGGGTAGGGCTGGGATTCTGACTGGCTGTTGGTTCTCGGGCTCTGATTGGTGGGTCGGGCTGGGACTCTGACTGGCTGTTGGTTCTCGGGGTCTGATTGGTGGGTCGGGCTGGGATTCTGAATGGCTGTTGCTTCTCGGGCTCTGATTGGTGGGTAGGGCTGGGATTCTGACTGGCTGTTGGTTCTCGGGGTCTGATTGGCGGGTAGGGCTGGGATTCTGACTGGCTGTTGGTTCTCGTGCTCCGATTGGTGGGTAGGGCTGGGATTCTGACTGGCTGTTGGTTCTCCTGCTCCGATTGGTGGGTAGGTCTGGGATTCTGACTGGTTGTTGGTTCTCGGGCTCCGATTGGTGGGTAGGGCTGGGATTCTGATTGGCTGTTGGTTCTCGGGCTGTGATTGGCGGTTAGGGCTGGGATTCTGATTGGCTGTTGGTTCTCGGGCTGTGATTGGTGGGTAGGGCTGGGATTTTGATTGGCTGTTGGTTCTCGGGCTGTGATTGGTGGTTAGGGCGGGTAGGGCTGGGATTCTGATTGGCTATTGGATCTCAGGCTCTGATTGGTGCGTAGGGCTGGGATTCTGATTGGCTGTTGGTTCTCGGGCTCTGATTGGTGGGTAGAGCTGGGATTCTGATTGGCTGTTGGTTCTCGGGCTCTGATTGGTGGGTAGGGCTGGGATTCCGACTGGCTGTTGGTTCTCGGGCTCTGATTGGTGGGTAGGGCTGGGATTCCGACTGGCTGTTGGTTCTCGGGCTCTGATTGGTGGGTAGGGCTGGGATTCCGACTGGCTGTTGGTTCTCGGGCTCTGATTGGTGGGTAGGGCTGGGATTCCGACTGGCTGTTGGTTCTCGGGCTCTGATTGGTGGGTCGGGCTGGGATTCCGACTGGCTGTTGGTTCTCGGGCTCTGATTGGTGGGTCGGGCTGGGATTCTGACTGGCTGTTGGTTCTCGGGCTCCGATTGGTGGGTAGGGCTGGGATTCTGACTGGCTGTTGGTTCTCGGGCTCTGATTGGTGGTTAGGGCTGGGATTCTGACTGGCTGTTGGTTCTCGGGCTCTGATTGGTGGTTAGGGCTGGGATTCTGACTGGCTGTTGGTTCTCGGGCTCTGATTGGTGGGTAGGGCTGGGATTCTGACTGGCTGTTGGTTCTCGGGCTCTGATTGGTAGGTAGGACTGGGATTCTGATTGGCTGTTGGTTCTCGGGCTGTGATTGGTGGTTAGGGCTGGGATTCTGACTGGCTGTTGGTTCTCGGGCTCTGATTGGTGGTTAGGGCTCGGATTCTGACTGGCTGTTGGGTCTCGGGCTCTGATTGGTGGGTAGGGCTGGGATTCTGATTGGCTGTTGGTTCTCGGGCTCTGATTGGTGGGTAGGGCTGGGATTCTGACTGGATGTTGGTTGTCGGGCTCTGATTGGTGGGTAGGGCTGGGATTCTGACTGGCTGTTGGTTCTCGTGCTCTGATTGGTGGGTAGGGCTGGGATTCTGATTGGCTGTTGGTTCTCGTGCTCTGATTGGTGGGTAGGGCTGGGATTCTGATTGGCTGTCGGTTCTCGGGCTCTGATTGGTGGGTAGGGCTGGGATTCTGATTGGCTGTTGGTTCTCGGGCTCTGATTGGTAATTAGGGCTGGGATTCTGACTGGCTGTTGGTTCTCGGGCTCTGATTGGTGGGTAGGGCTGGGATTCTGATTGGCTGTTGGTTCTCGGGCTCTGATTGGTGGTTAGGGCTGGGATTCAGATTGGCTGTTGGTTCTCGGGCTCTGATTGGTGGGTAGGGCTGGGATTCTGACTGACTGTTGGTTCTCGGGCTCTGATTGGTGGTTAGGGCTGGGATTCTGACTGGCTGTCGGTTCTCGGGCTCTGATTGGTGGATAGGGCTGGGATTCTGACTGGCTGTTGGTTCTCGGGCTTTGATTGGTGGGTAGGGCTGGGATTCTGACAGGCTGTTGGTTCTCGGGCTCTGATTGGTGGTTAGGGCTGGGATTCTGACTGGCTGTTGGTTCTCGGGCTCTGATTGGTGGTTAGGGCGGGTAGGGCTGGGATTCTGATTGGCTGTTGGTTCTCGGGCTCTGATTGGTGGGTAGGGCTGGGATTCTGATTGGCTGTTGGTTCTCGGGCTCTGATTGGTGGTTAGGGCTGGGATTCTGATTGGCTGTTGGTTCTCGGGCTCTGATTGGTGGTTAGGGCAGGGATTCTGACTGGCTGTTGGTTCTCGGGCTCTGATTGGTGGTTAGGGCTGGGATTCTGACTGGCTGTTGGTTCTCGGGCTCTGATTGGTGGGTAGGGCTGGGATTCCGACTGGCTGTTGGTTCTCGGGCTCTGATTGGTGGGTAGGGCTGGGATTCCGACTGGCTGTTGGTTCTCGGGCTCTGATTGGTGGGTAAGGCTGGGATTCTGACTGGCTGTTGGTTCTCGGGCTCTGATTGGTGGGTAGGACTGGGATTCTGATTGGCTGTTGGTTCTCGGGCTCTGATTGGTGGGTTCTCGGGCTCTGATTGGTGGGTAGGGCTGGGATTCTGATTGGCTGTTGGTTCTCGGGCTGTGATTGGTGGGTAGGGCTGGGATTCTGATTGGCTGTTGGTTCTCGGGCTCTGATTGGTGGGTAGGGCTGGGATTCTGATTGGCTGTTGGTTCTCTTTCTCTGATTGGTGGTTAGGGCTGGGATTCTGACTGGCTGTTGGTTCTCGGGGTCTGATTGGTGGTTAGGGCTGGGATTCTGACTGGCTGTTGGTTCTCGGGCTCTGATTGGTGGTTAGGGCTGGGATTCTGACTGGCTGTTGGTTCTCGGGCTCTGATTGGTGGGTAGGGCTGGGATTCTGACTGGCTGTTGGTTCTCGGGCTGTGATTGGTGGTAGGGCTGGGATTCTGATTGGCTGTTGGTTCTCGGGCTCTGATTGGTGGGTAGGGCTGGTATTCTGATTGGCTGTTGATTCTCGGGCTCTGATTGGTGGTTAGGGCTGGGATTCTGATTGGCTGTTAGTTCTCGGGCTCTGATTGGTGGTTAGGGCGGGTAGGGCTGGGATTCTGACTGGCAGTTGGTTCTCGGGCTCTGATTGGTGGGTAGGGCTGGGATTCTGACTGGCTGTTGGTTCTCGGGCTCTGATTGGTGGTTAGGGCTGGGATTCTGACTGGCTGTTGGTTCTCGGGCTCTGATTGGTGGTTAGGGCTGGGATTCTGACTGGCTGTTGGTTCTCGGGCTCTGATTGGTGGGTAGGGCTGGGATTCTGACTGGCTGTTGGTTCTCGGGCTCTGATTGGTGGGTAGGGCTGGGATTCTGACTGGCTGTTGGTTCTCGGGCTGTGATTGGTGGGTAGGGCTGGGATTCTGACTGGCTGTTGGTTCTCGGGCTCTGATTGGTGGGTAGGGCTGGGATTCTGATTGGCTGTTGGTTCTCGGGCTCTGATTGGTGGGTAGGGCTGGGATTCTGACTGGATGTTGGTTCTCGGGCTCTGATTGGTGGGTAGGGCTCGGATTCTGACTGGCTGTTGGTTCTCGTGCTCTGATTGGTGGGTAGGGCTGGGATTCTGATTGGCTGTTGGTTCTCGGGCTCTGATTGGTGGGTAGGGCTGGGATTCTGATTGGCTGTTGGTTCTCGGGCTCTGATTGGTAATTAGGGCTGGGATTCTGACTGGCTGTTGGTTCTCGGGCTCTGATTGGTGGGTAGGGCTGGGATTCTGATTGGCTGTTGGTTCTCGGGCTCTGATTGGTGGTTAGGGCTGGGATTCTGCTTGGCTGTTGGTTCTCGGGCTCTGATAGGTGGTTAGGGCTGGGATTCTGACTGGCTGTTGGTTCTCGGGCTCTGATTGGTGGATAGGGCTGGGATTCTGACTGGCTGTTGGTTCTCGGGCTCTGATTGGTGGGTAGGGCTGGGATTCTGACTGGCTGTTGGTTCTCGGGCTCTGATTGGTGGTTAGGTCTGGGATGCTGACTGGCTGTTGGTTCTCGGGCTCTGATTGGTGGTTAGGGCGGGTAGGGCTGGGATTCTGATTGGCTGTTGGTTCTCGGGCTCTGATTGGTGGGTAGGGCTGGGATTTTGACTGGCTGTTGGTTCTCGGGCTCTGATTGGTGGGTAGGGCTGGGATTCTGACTGGCTGTTGGTTCTCGGGCTCTGATTGGTGGGTAGGACTGGGATTCTGACTGGCTGTTGGTTCTCGGGCTGTGATTGGTGGGTAGGGCTGGGATTCTGACTGGCTGTTGGTTCTCGGGCTCTGATTGGTGGGTAGGGCTGGGATTCTGACTGGCTGTTGGTTCTCGGGCTCTGATTGGTGGGTAGGGCTGGGATTCTGATTGGCTGTTGGTTCTCGGGCTCTGATTGGTGGGTAGGGCTGGGATTCTGACTGGCTGTTGGTTCTCGGGCTCTGATTGGTGGTTAGGGCTGGGATTCTGACTGGCTGTTGGTTCTCGGGCTCTGATTGGTGGGTAGGGTTGGGATTCTGACTGGCTGTTGGTTCTCGGGCTCTGATTGGTGGGTAGGGCTGTAATTCTGACTGGCTGTTGGTTCTCGGGCTCTGATTGGTGGTTAGTGCTGGGATTCTGACTGGCTGTTGGTTCTCGGGCTCTGATTGGTGGTTAGGGCGGGTAGGGCTGGGATTCTGATTGTCTGTTGGTTCTTGGGCTCTGATTGGTGGGTAGGGCTGGGATTCTGATTGGCTGTTGGTTCTCGGGCTCTGATTGGTGGTTAGGGCTGGGATTCTGATTGGCTGTTGGTTCTCGGGCTCTGATTGGTGGTTAGGGCAGGGATTCTGACTGGCTGTTGGTTCTCGGGCTCTGATTGGTGGCTAGGGCTGGGATTCTGACTGGCTGTTGGTTCTCGGGCTCTGATTGGTGGGTAGGTCTGGGATTCCGACTGGCTGTTGGTTCTCGGGCTCTGATTGGTGGGTAGGGCTGGGATTCCGACTGGCTGTTGGTTCTCGGGGTCTGATTGGTGGGTAGGGCTGGGATTCTGACTGGCTGTTGGTTCTCGGGCTCTGATTGGTGGGTAGGGCTGGGATTCTGATTGGCTGTTGGTTCTCGGGCTCTGATTGGTGGGTTCTCGGGCTCTGATTGGTGGGTAGGGCTGGGATTCTGATTGGCTGTTGGTTCTCGGGCTGTGATTGGTGGGAAGGGCTGGGATTCTGATTGGCTGTTGGTTCTCGGGCTGTGATTGGTGGGTAGGGCTGGGATTCTGATTGGCTGTTGGTTCTCGGGCTGTGATTGGTGGGTAGGGCTGGGAATCTGATTGGCTGTTGGTTCTCGGGTCTGATTGGTGGGTAGGGCTGGTATTCTGATTGGCTGTTGATTCTCGGGCTCTGATTGGTGGTTAGGGCTGGGATTCTGATTGGCTGTTAGTTCTCGGGCTCTCATTGGTGGTTAGGGCGGGTAGGGCTGGGATTCTGACTGGCAGTTGGTTCTCGGGCTCTGATTGGTGGGTAGGGCTGGGATTCTGTCTGGCTGTTGGTTCTCGGGCTCTGATTGGTGGTTAGGGCTGGGATTCTGACTGGCTGTTGGTTCTCGGGCTCTGATTGGTGGTTAGGGCTGGGATTCTGACTGGCTGTTGGTTCTCGGGCTCTGATTGGTGGGTAGGGCTGGGATTCTGACTGGCTGTTGGTTCTCGGGCTCTGATTGGTGGGTAGGGCTGGGATTCTGACTGGCTGTTGGTTCTCGGGCTGTGATTGGTGGGTAGGGCTCAGATTCTGACTGGCTGTTGGTTCTCGGGCTCTGATTGGTGGGTAGGGCTGGGATTCTGACTGGCTGTTGGTTCTCGGGCTCTGATTGGTGGGTAGGGCTGGGATTCTGATTGGCTGTTGGTTCTCGGGCTCTGATTGGTGGGTAGGGCTGGGATTCTGACTGGATGTTGGTTCTCGGGCTCTGATTGGTGGGTAGGGCTGGGATTCTGACTGGCTGTTGGTTCTCGTGCTCTGATTGGTGGGTAGGGCTGGGATTCTGATTGGCTGTTGGTTCTCGGGCTCTGATTGGTGGGTAGGGCTGGGATTCTGATTGGCTGTTGGTTCTCGGGCTCTGATTGGTAATTAGGGCTGGGATTCTGACTGGCTGTTGGTTCTCGGGCTCTGATTGGTGGGTAGGGCTGGGATTCTGATTGGCTGTTGGTTCTCGGGCTCTGATTGGTGGTTAGGGCTGGGATTCTGATTGGCTGTTGGTTCTCGGGCTCTGATTGGTGGGTAGGGCTGGGATTCTGATTGGCTGTTGGTTCTCGGGCTCTGATTGGTGGGTAGGGCTGGTATTCTGATTGGCTGTTGATTCTCAGGCTCTGATTGGTGGTTAGGGCTGGGATTCTGATTGGCTGTTAGTTCTCGGGCTCTGATTGGTGGTTAGGGCGGGTAGGGCTGGGATTCTGACTGGCAGTTGGTTCTCGGGCTCTGATTGGTGGGTAGGGCTGGGATTCTGACTGGCTGTTGGTTCTCGGGCTCTGATTGGTGGTTAGGGCTGGGATTCTGACTGGCTGTTGGTTCTCGGGCTCTGATTGGTGGTTAGTGCTGGGATTCTGACTGGCTGTTGGTTCTCGGGCTTTGATTGGTGGGTAGGGCTGGGATTCTGACTGGCTGTTGGTTCTCGGGCTCTGATTGGTGGGTAGGGCTGGGATTCTGACTGGCTGTTGGTTCTCGGGCTGTGATTGGTGGGTAGGGCTGGGATTCTGACTGGCTGTTGGTTCTCGGGCTGTGATTGGTGGGTAGGGCTGGGATTCTGACTGGCTGTTGGTTCTCGGGCTCTGATTGGTGGGTAGGGCTGGGATTCTGATTGGCTGTTGGTTCTCGGGCTCTGATTGGTGGGTAGGGCTGGGATTCTGACTGGATGTTGGTTCTCTGGCTCTGATTGGTGGGTAGGGCTGAGATTCTGACTGGCTGTTGGTTCTCGTGCTCTGATTGGTGGGTAGGGCTAGGATTCTGATTGGCTGTTGGTTCTCGGGCTCTGATTGGTGGGTAGGGCTGGGATTCTGATTGGCTGTTGGTTCTCGGGCTCTGATTGGTAATTAGGGCTGGGATTCTGACTGGCTGTTGGTTCTCGGGCTCTGATTGGTGGGTAGGGCTGGGATTCTGATTGGCTGTTGGTTCTCGGGCTCTGATTGGTGATTAGGGCTGGGATTCTGATTGGCTGTTGGTTCTCGGGCTCTGATTGGTGGTTAGGGCTGGGATTCTGACTGGCTGTTGGTTCTCGGGCTCTGATTGGTGGATAGGGCTGGGATTCTGACTGGCTGTTGGTTCTCGGGCTCTGATTGGTGGGTAGGGCTGGGATTCTGACTGGCTGTTGGTTCTCGGGCTCTGATTGGTGGTTAGGTCTGGGATTCTGACTGGCTGTTGGTTCTCGGGCTCTGATTGGTGGTTAGGGCGGGTAGGGCTGGGATTCTGATTGGCTGTTGGTTCTCGGGCTCTGATTGGTGGGTAGGGCTGGGATTTTGACTGGCTGTTGGTTCTCGGGCTCTGATTGGTGGGTAGGGCTGGGATTCTGACTGGCGGTTGGTTCTCGGGCTCTGATTGGTGGGTAGGACTGGGATTCTGACTGGCTGTTGGTTCTCGGGCTGTGATTGGTGGGTAGGGCTGGGATTCTGACTGGCTGTTGGTTCTCGGGCTCTGATTGGTGGGTAGGGCTGGGATTCTGACTGGCTGTTGGTTCTCGGGCTCTGATTGGTGGGTAGGGCTGGGATTCTGACTGGCTGTTGGTTCTCGGGCTCTGATTGGTGGGTAGGGCTGGGATTCTGACTGGCTGTTGGTTCTCGGGCTCTGATTGGTGGTTAGGGCTGGGATTCTGACTGGCTGTTGGTTCTCGGGCTCTGATTGGTGGGTAGGGCTGGGATTCTGACTGGCTGTTGGTTCTCGGGCTCTGATTGGTGGGTAGGGCTGGGATTCTGACTGGCTGTTGGTTCTCGGGCTCTGATTGGTGGTTAGGGCTGGGATTCTGACTGGCTGTTGGTTCTCGGGCTCTGATTGGTGGTTAGGGCGGGTAGGGCTGGGATTCTGATTGGCTGTTGGTTCTCGGGCTCTGATTGGTGGGTAGGGCTGGGATTCTGATTGGCTGTTGGTTCTCGGGCTCTGATTGGTGGTTAGGGCTGGAATTCTGATTGGCTGTTGGTTCTCGGGCTCTGATTGGTGGTTAGGGCAGGGATTCTGACTGGCTGTTGGTTCTCGGGCTCTGATTGGTGGTTAGGGCTGGGATTCTGACTGGCTGGTGGTTCTCGGGCTCTGATTGGTGGGTAGGGCTGGGATTCCGACTGGCTGTTGGTTCTCGGGCTCTGATTGGTGGGTAGTGCTGGGATTCCGACTGGCTGTTGGTTCTCGGGCTCTGATTGGTGGGTAGGGCTGGGATTCTGACTGGCTGTTGGTTCTCGGGCTCTGATTGGTGGGTAGGGCTGGGATTCTGATTGGCTGTTGGTTCTCGGGCTCTGATTGGTGGGTTCTCGGGCTGTGATTGGTGGGTAGGGCTGGGATTCTGATTGGCTGTTGGTTCTCGGGCTCTGATTGGTGGGTAGGGCTGGTATTCTGATTGGCTGTTGATTCTCGGGCTCTGATTGGTGGTTAGGGCTGGGATTCTGATTGGCTGTTAGTTCTCGGGCTCTGATTGGTGGTTAGGGCGGGTAGGGCTGGGATTCTGACTGGCAGTTGGTTCTCGGGCTCTGATTGGTGGGTAGGGCTGGGATTCTGACTGGCTGTTGGTTCTCGGGCTCTGATTGGTGGTTAGGGCTGGGATTCTGATTGGCTGTTGGTTCTCGGGCTCTGATTGGTGGTTAGGGCTGGGATTCTGATTGGCTGTTGGTTCTCGGGCTCTGATTGGTGGGTAGGGCTGGGATTCTGATTGGCTGTTGGTTCTCGGGCTCTCATTGGTGGGTAGGGCTGGGATTCTGATTGGCTGTTGGTTCTCGGGCTCTGATTGGTAATTAGGGCTGGGATTCTGACTGGCTGTTGGTTCTCGGGCTCTGATTGGTGGGTAGGGCTGGAATTCTGATTGGCTGTTGGTTCTCGGGCTCTGATTGGTGGTTAGGGCTGGGATTCTGATTGGCTGTTGGTTCTCGGGCTCTGATTGGTGGTTAGGGCTGGGATTCTGACTGGCTGTTGGTTCTCGGGCTCTGATTGGTGGATAGGGCTGGGATTCTGACTGGCTGTTGGTTCTCGGGCTCTGATTGGTGGGTAGGGCTGGGATTCTGACTGGCTGTTGGTTCTCGGGCTCTGATTGGTGGTTAGGGCTGGGATTCTGACTGGCTGTTGGTTCTCGGGCTCTGATTGGTGGTTAGGGCGGGTAGGGCTGGGATTCTGATTGGCTGTTGGTTCTCGGGCTCTGATTGGTGGGTAGCGCTGGGATTCTGATTGGCTGTTGGTTCTCGGGCTCTGATTGGTGGGTAGGGCTGGGATTCTGATTGGCTGTTGGTTCTCGGGCTCTGATTGGTGGTTAGGGCTGGGATTCTGATTGGCTGTTGGTTCTCGGGCTCTGATTGGTGGTTAGGGCAGGGATTCTGACTGGCTGTTGGTTCTCGGGCTCTGATTGGTGGTTAGGGCTGGGATTCTGACTGGCTGTTGGTTCTCGGGCTCTGATTGGTGGGTAGGGCTGGGATTCCGACTGGCTGTTGGTTCTCGGGCTCTGATTGGTGGGTAGGGCTGGGATTCCGACTGGCTGTTGGTTCTCGGGCTCTGATTGGTGGGTAGGGCTGGGATTCCGACTGGCTGTTGTTTCTCGGGCTCTGATTGGTGGGTGGGTTCTCGGGCTCTGATTGGTGGGTAGGGCTGGGATTCTGATTGGCTGTTGGTTCTCGTGCTGTGATTGGTGGGAAGGGCTGGGATTCTGATTGGCTGTTGGTTCTCGGGCTGTGATTGGTGGGTAGGGCTGGGATTCTGATTGGCTGTTGGTTCTCGGGCTCTGATTGGTGGTTAGGGCTGGGATTCTGACTGGCTGTTGGTTCTCGGGCTCTGATTGGTGGTTAGGGCGGGTAGGGCTGGGATTCTGATTGGCTGTTGGTTCTCGGGCTCTGATTGGTGGGTAGGGCTGGGATTCTGATTGGCTGTTGGTTCTCGGGCTCTGATTGGTGGGTAGGGATGGGATTCTGATTGGCTGTTGGTTCTCGGGCTCTGATTGGTGGTTAGAGCTGGGATTCTGATTGGCTGTTGGTTCTCGGGCTCTGATTGGTGGTTAGGGCAGGGATTCTGACTGGCTGTTGGTTCTCGGGCTCTGATTGGTGGTTAGGGCTGGGATTCTGACTGGCTGTTGGTTCTCGCGCTCTGATTGGTGGGTAGGGCTGGGATTCCGACTGGCTGTTGGTTCTCGGGCTCTGATTGGTGGGTAGGGCTGGGATTCCGACTGGCTGTTGGTTCTCGGGCTCTGATTGGTGGGTAGGGCTGGGATTCCGACTGGCTGTTGGTTCTCGGGCTCTGATTGGTGGGTGGGTTCTCGGGCTCTGATTGGTGGGTAGGGCTGGGATTCTGATTGGCTGTTGGTTCTCGTGCTGTGATTGGTGGGAAGGGCTGGGATTCTGATTGGCTGTTGTTTCTCGGGCTGTGATTGGTGGGTAGGGCTGGGATTCTGATTGGCTGTTGGTTCTGGGGCTGTGATTGGTGGGTAGGGCTGGATTCTGACTGGCTGTTGATTCTCGGGCTGTGATTGGTGGGTAGGGCTGGAGTTCTGACTGGCTGTTGGTTCTCGGGCTGTGATTGGTGGGTAGGGCTTGGATTCTGACTAGCTGTTGGTTCTCGGGCTCTGATTGGTGGGTAGGGCTGGGATTCTGATTGGCTGTTGGTTCTCGGGCTGTAATTGGTGGTTAGGGCTGGGATTCTGATTGGCTGTTGGTTCTCGGGCTCTGATTGGTGGCTAGGTCTGGGATTCTGATTGGCTGTTGGTTCTTGGGCTCTGATTGGTGGGTAGGGCTGGGATTCTGAATGGCTGTTGGTTCTCGGGCTCTGATTGGTGGGTAGGCCTGGGATTCTGATTGGCTGTTGGTTCTCGGGCTCTGATTGGTGGGTAGGGCTGGTATTCTGATTAGCTGTTGTGTCTCGGGCTCTGATTGGTGGTTAGGGCTGGGATTCTGATTGGCTGTTAGTTCTCGGGCTCTGATTGGTGGTTAGGGCGGGTAGGGCTGGGATTCTGACTGGCAGTTGGTTCTCGGGCTCTGATTGGTGGGTAGGGCTGGGATTCTGACTGGCTGTTGGTTCTCGGGCTCTGATTGTGGTTAGGGCTGGGATTCTGACTGGCTGTTGGTTCTCGGGCTCTGATTGGTGGTTAGGGCTGGGATTCTGACTGGCTGTTGGTTCTCGGGCTCTGATTGGTGGGTAGGGCTGGGATTCTGACTGGCTGTTGGTTCTCGGGCTCTGATTTGTGGGTAGGGCTGGGATTCTGATTGGCTGTTGGTTCTCGGGATGTGATTGGTGGGTAGGGCTGGGATTCTGACTGGCTGTTGGTTCTCGGGCTCTGATTGGTGGGTAGGGCTGGGATTCTGATTGGCTGTTGGTTCTCGGGCTCTGATTGGTGGGTAGGGCTGGGATTCTGATTGGCTGTTGGTTCTCGGGCTCTGATTGGTAATTAGGGCTGGGATTCTGACTGGCTGTTGGTTCTCGGGCTCTGATTGGTGGGTAGGGCTGGGATTCTGATTGGCTGTTGGTTCTCGGGCTCTGATTGGTGGTTAGGGTTTGGATTCTGATTGGCTGTTGGTTCTCGGGCTCTGATTGGTGGGTAGGGCTGGGATTCTGACTGGCTGTTGGTTCTCGGGCTCTGATTTGTGGTTAGGGCTGGGATTCTGACTGGCTGTTGGTTCTCGGGCTCTGATTGGTGGATAGGGCTGGGATTCTGACTGGCTGTTGGTTCTCGGGCTCTGATTGGTGGGTAGGGCTGGGATTCTGACTGGCTGTTGGTTCTCGGGCTCTGATTGGTGGTTAGGGCTGGGATTCTGACTGGCTGTTGGTTCTCGGGCTCTGATTGGTGGTTAGGGCGGGTAGGGCTAGGATTCTGATTGGCTGTTGGTTCTCGGGCTCTGATTGGTGGGTAGGGCTGGGATTCTGATTGGCTGTTGGTTCTCGGGCTCTGATTGGTGGGTAGGGCTGGGATTCTGATTGGCTGTTGATTCTCGGGCTCTGATTGGTGGTTAGGGCTGGGATTCTGATTGGCTGTTAGTTCTCGGGCTCTGATTGGTGGTTAGGGCGGGTAGGGCTGGGATTCTGACTGGCAGTTGGTTCTCGGGCTCTGATTGGTGGGTAGGGCTGGGATCTGACTGGCTGTTGGTTCTCGGGCTCTGATTGGTGGTTAGGGCTGGGATTCTGATTGGCTGTTGGTTCTCGGGCTCTGATTGGTGGTTATGGCTGGGATTCTGACTGGCTGTTGGTTCTCGGGCTCTGATTGGTGGGTAGTGCTGGGATTCTGACTGGCTGTTGGTTCTCGGGCTCTGATTGGTGGGTAGGGCTGGGATTCTGACTGGCTGTTGGTTCTCGGGCTGTGATTGGTGGGTAGGGCTGGGATTCTGACTGGCTGTTGGTTCTCGGGCTGTGATTGGTGGGTAGGGCTGGGATACTGACTGGCTGTTGGTTCTCGGGCTGTGATTGGTGGGTAGGGCTGGGATTCTGATTGGCTGTTGGTTCTCGGGCTCTGATTGGTGGGTAGGGCTGGGATTCTGACTGGATGTTGGTTCTCGGGCTCTGATTGGTGGGTAGGGCTGGGATTCTGACTGGCTGTTGGTTCTCGTGCTCTGATTGGTGGGTAGGGCTGGGATTCTGATTGGCTGTTGGTTCTCGGGCTGCGATTGGTGGGTAGGGCTGGGATTCTGATTGGCTGTTGGTTCTCGGGTTGTGATTGGTGGTTAGGGCGGGTAGGGCTGGGATTCTGATTGGCTGTTGGATCTCGGGCTCTGATTGGTGGGTAGGGCTGGGATTCTGATTGGCTGTTGGTTCTCGGGCTCTGATTGGTGGGTAGGGCTGGGATTCTGATTGGCTGTTGGTTCTCGGGCTCGGATTGGTGGGTAGGGCTGGGATTCCGACTGGCTGTTGGTTCTCGGGCTCTGATTGGTGGTTAGGGCTGGGATTCCGACTGGCTGTTGGTTCTCGGGCTCTGATTGGTGGGTAGGGCTGGGATTCCGACTGGCTGTTGGTTCTCGGGCTCTGATTGGTGGGTAGGGCTGGGATTCTGACTGGCTGTTGGTTCTCGGGCTCTGATTGGTGGGTAGGGCTGGGATTCTGACTGGCTGTTGGTTCTCGGGCTCTGATTGGTGGGTCGGGCTGGGATTCTGACTGGCTGTTGGTTCTCGGGCTCTGATTGGTGGGTCGGGCTGGGATTCTGACTGGCTGTTGGTTCTCGGGCTCCGATTGGTGGGTAGGGCTGGGATTCTGACTGGCTGTTGGTTCTCGGGCTCCGATTGGTGGGTAGGGCTGGGATTCTGACTGGCTGTTGGTTCTCGGGCTGTGATTGGTTGGTAGGGCTGGGATTCTGATTGGCTGTTGGTTCTCGGCTGTGATTGGTGGTTAGGGCTGGGATTCTGATTGGCTTTTGGTTCTCGGGCTCTGATTGGTGGGTAGGGCTGGGATTCTGATTGGCTGTTGGTTCTCGGGCTCTGAATGGTGGGTAGTGCTGGGATTCTGACTGGCTGTTGGTTCTCGGGCTCTGATTGGTGGGTAGGGCTGGGATTCTGACTGGCTGTTGGTTCTCGGGCTCTGATTGGTGGGTCGGGCTGGGATTCTGACTGGCTGTTGGTTCTCGGGCTCTGATTGGTGGGTCGGGCTGGGATTCTGACTGGCTGTTGGTTCTCGGGCTCCGATTGGTGGGTAGGGCTGGGATTCTGACTGGCTGTTGGTTCTCGGGCTCCGATTGGTGGGTAGGGCTGGGATTCTGACTGGCTGTTGGTTTTCGGGCTATGATTGGTTGGTAGGGCTGGGATTCTGATTGGCTGTTGGTTCTCGGGCTGTGATTGGTGGTTAGGGCTGGGATTCTGATTGGCTGTTGGTTCTCGGGCTGTGATTGGTGGTTAGGGCTGGGATTCTGATTGGCTGTTGGTTCTCGGGCTCTGATTGGTGGGTAGGGCTGGGATTCTGACTGGCTGTTGGTTCTCGGCCTCTGATTGGTGGGTAGGGCTGGGATTCTGACTGGCTGTTGGTTCTCGGGCTGTGATTGGTGGGTAGGGCTGGGATTCTGACTGGCTGTTGGTTCTCGGGCTGTGATTGGTGGTTAGGGCGGGTAGGGCTGGGATTCTGATTGGCTGTTGGTTCTCGGGCTCTGATTGGTGGGTAGGGCTAGGATTCCGACTGGCTGTTGGTTCTCGGGCTCTGATTGGTGGGTAGGGCTGGGATTCTGACTGGCTGTTGGTTCTCGGGCTCTGATTGGTGGGTAGGGCTGGGATTCTGACTGGCTGTTGGTTCTCGGGCTCTGATTGGTGGTTAGGGCGTGTAGGGCTGGGATTCTGATTGGCTGTTGGTTCTCGGGCTCTGATTGGTGGGTAGGGCTGGGATTTTGACTGGCTGTTGGTTCTCGGGCTCTGATTGGTGGGTAGGGCTGGGATTCTGACTGGCTGTTGGTTCTCTGGCTCTGATTGGTGGGTAGGGCTGGGATTCTGACTGGCTGTTGGTTCTCGGGCTCTGATTGGTGGGTAGGGCTGGGATTCTGACTGGCTGTTGGTTCTCGGGCTCTGATTGGTGGGTAGGGCTGGGATTCTGACTGGCTGTTGGTTCTCGGGCTCTGATTGGTGGGTAGGGCTGGGATTCTGACTGGCTGTTGGTTCTCTGGCTCTGATTGGTGGGTAGGGCTGGGATTCTGACTGGCTGTTGGTTCTCGGGCTCTGATTGGTGGGTAGGGCTGGGATTCTGACTGGCTGTTGGTTCTCGGGCTCTGATTGGTGGGTAGGGCTGGGATTCTGACTGTCTGTTGGTTCTCGGGCTCTGATTGGTGGGTAGGGCTGGGATTCTGACTGGCTGTTGGTTCTCGGGCTCTGATTGGTGGGTCGGGCTGGGACTCTGACTGGCTGTTGGTTCTCGGGGTCTGATTGGTGGGTCGGGCTGGGATTCTGAATGGCTGTTGCTTCTCGGGCTCTGATTGGTGGGTAGGGCTGGGATTCTGACTGGCTGTTGGTTCTCGGGGTCTGATTGGCGGGTAGGGCTGGGATTCTGACTGGCTGTTGGTTCTCGTGCTCCGATTGGTGGGTAGGGCTGGGATTCTGACTGGCTGTTGGTTCTCGTGCTCCGATTGGTGGGTAGGTCTGGGATTCTGATTGGTTGTTGGTTCTCGGGCTCCGATTGGTGGGTAGGGCTGGGATTCTGATTGGCTGTTGGTTCTCGGGCTGTGATTGGCGGTTAGGGCTGGGATTCTGATTGGCTGTTGGTTCTCGGGCTGTGATTGGTGGGTAGGGCTGGGATTTTGATTGGCTGTTGGTTCTCGGGCTGTGATTGGTGGTTAGGGCGGGTAGGGCTGGGATTCTGATTGGCTATTGGATCTCAGGCTCTGATTGGTGCGTAGGGCTGGGATTCTGATTGGCTGTTGGTTCTCGGGCTCTGATTGGTGGGTAGAGCTGGGATTCTGACTGGCTGTTGGTTCTCGGCTCTGATTGGTGGGTAGGGCTGGGATTCCGACTGGCTGTTGGTTCTCGGGCTCTGATTGGTGGGTAGGGCTGGGATTCCGACTGGCTGTTGGTTCTCGGGCTCTGATTGGTGGGTAGGGCTGGGATTCCGACTGGCTGTTGGTTCTCGGGCTCTGATTGGTGGGTAGGGCTGGGATTCCGACTGGCTGTTGGTTCTCGGGCTCTGATTGGTGGGTCGGGCTGGGATTCCGACTGGCTGTTGGTTCTCGGGCTCTGATTGGTGGGTCGGGCTGGGATTCCGACTGGCTGTTGGTTCTCGGGCTCTGATTGGTGGGTCGGGCTGGGATTCCGACTGGCTGTTGGTTCTCGGGCTCCGATTGGTGGGTAGGGCTGGGATTCTGACTGGCTGTTGGTTCTCGGGCTCCGATTGGTGGGTAGGGCTGGGATTCTGACTGGCTGTTGGTTCTCGGGCTGTGATTGGTTGGTAGGGCTGGGATTCTGATTGGCTGTTGGTTCTCGGGCTGTGATTGGTGGTTAGGGCTGGGATTCTGATTGGCTGTTGGTTCTCGGGCTCTGATTGGTGGTTAGGGCTGGGATTCTGATTGGCTGTTGGTTCTCGGGCTCTGATTGGTGGGTAGGGCTGGGATTCTGATTGGTGGGTAGGGCTGGTATTCTGATTGGCTGTTGATTCTCGGGCTCTGATTGGTGGTTAGGGCTGGGACTCTGATTGGCTGTTAGTTCTCGGGCTCTGATTGGTGGTTAGGGCGGGTAGGGCTGGGATTCTGACTGCCAGTTGGTTCTCGGGCTCTGATTGGTGGGTAGGGCTGGGATTCTGACTGGCTGTTGGTTCTCGGGCTCTGATTGGTGGTTAGGGCTGGGATTCTGACTGGCTGTTGGTTCTCGGGCTCTGATTGGTGGTTAGGGCTGGGATTCTGACTGGCTGTTGGTTCTCGGGCTCTGATTGGTGGGTAGGGCTGGGATTCTGACTGGCTGTTGGTTCTCGGGCTCTGATTGGTAGGTAGGACTGGGATTCTGATTGGCTGTTGGTTCTCGGGCTGTGATTGGTGGTTAGGGCTGGGATTCTGACTGGCTGTTGGTTCTCGGGCTGTGATTGGTGGTTAGGGCTGGGATTCTGACTGGCTGTTGGTTCTCGGGCTCTGATTGGTGGGTAGGGCTGGGATTCTGATTGGCTGTTGGTTCTCGGGCTCTGATTGGTGGGTAGGGCTGGGATTCTGACTGGATGTTGGTTCTCGGGCTCTGATTGGTGGGTAGGGCTGGGATTCTGACTGGCTGTTGGTTCTCGTGCTCTGATTGGTGGGTAGGGCTGGGATTCTGATGGCTGTTGGTTCTCGTGCTCTGATTGGTGGGTAGGGCTGGGATTCTGATTGGCTGTCGGTTCTCGGGCTCTGATTGGTGGGTAGGGCTGGGATTCTGATTGGCTGTTGGTTCTCGGGCTCTGATTGGTAATTAGGGCTGGGATTCTGACTGGCTGTTGATTCTCGGGCTCTGATTGGTGGGTAGGGCTGGGATTCTGATTGGCTGTTGTTTCTCGGCTCTGATTGGTGGTTAGGGCTGGGATTCTGATTGGCTGTTGGTTCTCGGGCTCTGATTGGTGGGTAGGGCTGGGATTCTGACTGACTGTTGGTTCTCGGGCTCTGATTGGTGGTTAGGGCTGGGATTCTGACTGGCTGTCGGTTCTCGGGCTCTGATTGGTGGATAGGGCTGGGATTCTGACTGGCTGTTGGTTCTCGGGCTCTGATTGGTGGGTAGGGCTGGGATTCTGACTGGCTGTTGGTTCTCGGGCTCTGATTGGTGGTTAGGGCTGGGATTCTGACTTGCTGTTGGTTCTCGGGCTCTGATTGGTGGTTAGGGCGGGTAGGGCTGGGATTCTGATTGGCTGTTGGTTCTCGGGCTCTGATTGGTGGGTAGGGCTGGGATTCTGATTGGCTGTTGGTTCTCGGGCTCTGATTGGTGGTTAGGGCTGGGATTCTGATTGGCTGTTGGTTCTCGGGCTCTGATTGGTGGTTAGGGCAGGGATTCTGACTGGCTGTTGGTTCTCGGGCTCTGATTGGTGGTTAGGGCTGGGATTCTGACTGGCTGTTGGTTCTCGGGCTCTGATTGGTGGGTAGGGCTGGGATTCCGACTGGCTGTTGGTTCTCGGGCTCTGATTGGTGGGTAGGGCTGGGATTCCGACTGGCTGTTGGTTCTCGGGCTCTGATTGGTGGGTAAGGCTGGGATTCTGACTGGCTGTTGGTTCTCGGGCTCTGATTGGTGGGTAGGACTGGGATTCTGATTGGCTGTTGGTTCTCGGGCTCTGATTGGTGGGTTCTCGGGCTCTGATTGGTGGGTAGGGCTGGGATTCTGATTGGCTGTTGGTTCTCGGGCTGTGATTGGTGGGTAGGGCTGGGATTCTGATTGGCTGTTGGTTCTCGGGCTCTGATTGGTGGGTAGGGCTGGGATTCTGATTGGCTGTTGGTTCTCTTTCTCTGATTGGTGGTTAGGGCTGGGATTCTGACTGGCTGTTGGTTCTCGGGCTCTGATTGGTGGTTAGGGCTGGGATTCTGACTGGCTGTTGGTTCTCGGGCTCTGATTGGTGGTTAGGGCTGGGATTCTGACTGGCTGTTGGTTCTCGGGCTCTGATTGGTGGGTAGGGCTGGGATTCTGACTGGCTGTTGGTTCTCGGGCTGTGATTGGTGGTAGGGCTGGGATTCTGATTGGCTGTTGGTTCTCGGGCTCTGATTGGTGGGTAGGGCTGGTATTCTGATTGGCTGTTGATTCTCGGGCTCTGATTGGTGGTTAGGGCTGGGATTCTGATTGGCTGTTAGTTCTCGGGCTCTGATTGGTGGTTAGGGCGGGTAGGGCTGGGATTCTGACTGGCAGTTGGTTCTCGGGCTCTGATTGGTGGGTAGGGCTGGGATTCTGACTGGCTGTTGGTTCTCGGGCTCTGATTGGTGGTTAGGGCTGGGATTCTGACTGGCTGTTGGTTCTCGGGCTCTGATTGGTGGTTAGGGCTGGGATTCTGACTGGCTGTTGGTTCTCGGGCTCTGATTGGTGGGTAGGGCTGGGATTCTGACTGGCTGTTGGTTCTCGGGCTCTGATTGGTGGGTAGGGCTGGGATTCTGACTGGCTGTTGGTTCTCGGGCTGTGATTGGTGGGTAGGGCTGGGATTCTGACTGGCTGTTGGTTCTCGGGCTCTGATTGGTGGGTAGGGCTGGGATTCTGATTGGCTGTTGGTTCTCGGGCTCTGATTGGTGGGTAGGGCTGGGATTCTGACTGGATGTTGGTTCTCGGGCTCTGATTGGTGGGTAGGGCTCGGATTCTGACTGGCTGTTGGTTCTCGTGCTCTGATTGGTGGGTAGGGCTGGGATTCTGATTGGCTGTTGGTTCTCGGGCTCTGATTGGTGGGTAGGGCTGGGATTCTGATTGGCTGTTGGTTCTCGGGCTCTGATTGGTAATTAGGGCTGGGATTCTGACTGGCTGTTGGTTCTCGGCTCTGATTGGTGGGTAGGGCTGGGATTCTGATTGGCTGTTGGTTCTCGGGCTCTGATTGGTGGTTAGGGCTGGGATTCTGCTTGGCTGTTGGTTCTCGGGCTCTGATTGGTGGTTAGGGCTGGGATTCTGACTGGCTGTTGGTTCTCGGGCTCTGATTGGTGGATAGGGCTGGGATTCTGACTGGCTGTTGGTTCTCGGGCTCTGATTGGTGGGTAGGGCTGGGATTCTGACTGGCTGTTGGTTCTCGGGCTCTGACTGGTGGTTAGGTCTGGGATGCTGACTGGCTGTTGGTTCTCGGCTCTGATTGGTGGTTAGGGCGGGTAGGGCTGGGATTCTGATTGGCTGTTGGTTCTCGGGCTCTGATTGGTGGGTAGGGCTGGGATTTTGACTGGCTGTTGGTTCTCGGGCTCTGATTGGTGGGTAGGGCTGGGATTCTGACTGGCTGTTGGTTCTCGGGCTCTGATTGGTGGGTAGGACTGGGATTCTGACTGGCTGTTGGTTCTCGGGCTCTGATTGGTGGGTAGGCTGGGATTCTGACTGGCTGTTGGTTCTCGGGCTCTGATTGGTGGGTAGGGCTGGGATTCTGACTGGCTGTTGGTTCTCGGGCTCTGATTGGTGGGTAGGGCTGGGATTCTGATTGGCTGTTGGTTCTCGGGCTCTGATTGGTGGGTAGGGCTGGGATTCTGACTGGCTGTTGGTTCTCGGGCTCTGATTGGTGGTTAGGGCTGGGATTCTGACTGGCTGTTGGTTCTCGGGCTCTGATTGGTGGGTAGGGCTGGGATTCTGACTGGCTGTTGGTTCTCGGGCTGTGATTGGTGGTAGGGCTGGGATTCTGATTGGCTGTTGGTTCTCGGGCTCTGATTGGTGGGTAGGGCTGGTATTCTGATTGGCTGTTGATTCTCTTTCTCTGATTGGTGGTTAGGGCTGGGATTCTGACTGGCTGTTGGTTCTCGGGCTCTGATTGGTGGTTAGGCTGGATTCTGACTGGCTGTTGGTTCTCGGGCTCTGATTGGTGGTTAGGGCTGGGATTCTGACTGGCTGTTGGTTCTCGGGCTCTGATTGGTGGGTA